>NC_140499.1:13546617-13706617 GCF_964271855.1 Acomys minous | reverse complement strand
GCCTGTATAGCCAGGAACCAGAGGCTGACACTGCCTGTATGGCCAGGAACCAGAGGATGACACTGCCTGTATAGTCAGGAACCAGAGGATGACACTGCCTGTATAGCCAGGAACCAGAGGATGACACTGCCTGTCTGGCCAGGAACCAGAGGCTGACACTGCCTATATAGCCAGGAACCAGAGGATGACACTGCCTGTATAGCCAGGAACCAGAGGATGACACTGCCTGTATAGCCAGGAACCAGAGGATGACACTGCCTGAATGGCCAGGAACCAGAGGCTGGGTAGCCCAGAGACCTAAGATAGAACCAAACAGGACTGGCTAAGGTGGGGTTGAGATTTAACAAATAAATAGCTGTAATGCTAGATAAATTTCATTGTGGATTTTTAAAACTATTTTATATGTGTTTTGCCTACGTATATGTTTGTGTGTTATATATGTGCCGTGCTCAGAGAGGCCAGAAGAGGCTATCAGGTACCTTGGGTCTGGAGTTATGAATGGTTTGTGAGCCACCATGTGGGTGCTAGGAATTGAACTTGGGTCTTCTGGAAGAGTAGTAGCCAGTGCTCCTAACTGCCGGACCATTTCTCCAGCCCATATTTCACTGTACATTTGTAAAAACGCACAGGATGTGAGTGCCTACAGTGGACGCAGGTGTCAACCGTACACCCTGTGGGTGACTGTAATGAGTGCAGACTCATCCATTGTGCCAGGGGTCCTAGCTAGCAGGGTATGGAGGGCTATACAACCATGGGCTTGAGATGGAGTGGGATGCAGGCACTCTCTGCACCTTCTCTCAACTTTTCTATGAAGCCAAGTTATTTTAAAACACATATTGTAACAGAAGCAAATAAACAAGCAAAAGGTTGGATGAGTTAGCACCACCCACCCAGCCAACAAGATGAAGAGGCGGGATTAGCACCAGGGTTCCACATCAACTACTGCCCACATCAGGGTGGACAGCGATTGAGTCTTGTGGGGTGAACAAGACGCAGCTACTCATCCTCAGATGCTTACTTCTAGAGATGCAGTCAGCGAACCACAGCATGTGACAAGTGCTCTAACAGCAGAAAAACATACCAAGGGCAGACAGACATGCCCCATCCCGTCCCTTCACTCATGTTATAGTCCTGTAAAGTAGCAATCTTGCTGAATACAACAGAACCACAACTTGACAGATGTTTGCCCCCCCCAAATAACTCTGATCACATTTAGGGGTTGCTCACCTAAGAGACAACCCCTTCCCACATGGGGGAGGCCCCCTGGGGATGAACCCACCCATTAGGGCTTTGCACTGGTCATTTCCTACATTGATAAAAGGTGGAATTTTTTTTTAAGTCTCGGTATGCATTAAGGATTTTAAAATTCTCGAGTATTGTAAGTTACATAGGATCTTGTCCAAATAGCAAGCAACTTGAGATACAGTATGAAGTTATTAAGTTTTTAAAGCTCTGTATGGACTCAACTCTTCTTGGCCTCAGCATCATTTCCTGCACAGGGATGCAACAGTGAGCAACACCTCTGATGCTGAGATGGTCTTACTCTAGTGTTGCACATAGGACCAGGAAACCAATGCTTCCCACATACATCCAGAGTGATGGAGCTCAGAGGGCAAGTCTGGTTTGAAGTGTGAGAAAAGTGCGGGCCATTAATGGTTCTGAAAATAAGACCACATAAATTTGGAACAGTTTATCTTAATGGGTAAATCTCAACTTAAAACTATTAAATCAGCTACAAAAATCTTAACTATTTAATAGACAAATTTATATAGGCACAAACACAAACTGTTAAACTAAGCCTTGTATCTAGTGTTTCTGGGAAGCAAATCCCTGATAATGAAAATTGGTGACAGAGGATTTATAAACATAAGCCCATAATCACACAATAAAAGAAAGAAAGCCAGGCTGGAGAGATGGTTCAGAGCACTATCCATTCTTCCAAATGTCCTGAGTTCAATCCCCAGCAACCACATGGTGGCTCACAACCATCTATAATGTGATCTGGTGCCCTCTTCTGGCCTGCAGGCACATATTAGGGCAGAATACTGTATAAATAATAAATAAACAAATCTTTAAAAAGAAAAGAAAGAAAGCCACAAGCTAATATTTTTGATGAACTTGAATGCAAGAATGTTCACTAAAGTTCCAGAACCCAAGCCAGCAGTATATAAAAAGAGCAGTAAGTGTTCTTACAGAGGGTCTGGGTTTGGCTTCCAGCACCCACATGTCAGCTCACAACTGTCTGTAACTCCAGTTCCAGGGAATTCAACTCCTTCTGACCCGCACAGGCCTCAGGCATGCACATAGAACACATACATCCATGTAGGCAAATAATTTATACATACAACTTTTAAAGCTTGTTCACCCTTAGGGCAATAGATGTGTCAGTTTTATTTCTGCATACCAGCAATGAATAATGGGAAATAGACTTTTTAAAAAATAGTTAGTTAGAGCCGGGCGTGGTGGTGCACGCCTATAATCCCAGCACTCGGGAGGCAGAGGCTGGTGGATTGCTGTGAGTTTGAGGCCAGCCTTGTCTACAAAGTGAGTCCAGGATAGCCAAGGCTACACAGAGAAATTCTGTCTGAAAAACAAAAACGAAAATAAAAATTACCTGAAATAGAAATCAAGGAAGTTATCTATTTACAATAGCTACCAAAAAAATAAATAAATAAACATCTAACAATGAATTTAACCAAGTATATAAAGAACTTCTAAAATAGGTAATAAAAGGCCTTGGTGAAAAGAAATTGAAAAAGAAAAATGTAGAAAAACATTTTATATTCTTAAATTGGAAAAAGCAATATTGTTAAAATAGCCATATGCTTCAAGTGATTGACAGAGTATATGAAAATCTTATCAAAATACTAATGGAAGTACTAATTCATAGAACTATGTAAAAATAACTCTAAAGTTTATATGAAACCACAAAAAGTCCCAGTGAGCCAAAGCCATTTTGGTTAACAACAGCAAAGTGTAAGGAGCCTGTGTGATCTGCAGTGGTCTCAATGCGAATGACTCTGTTGGCTCAAGTATTTGACTGCTTGGTTCCTAACTGGTGGACTGTGCAGGGGATTAGGAGGTGTGGCCATGTTTCAGACCAGCCATGCTGGAGTGCTGCTGACTTCCACCCTGGAGGTTTCCCATCAGGGTGGGCTCTGAGGTTTCAAACCCTTATGCCATCCCAGAGTCTCTGTCTCTGCATCCTTCCTGTGGATCAAATGTGAGTTCTCAGCTGCTGCTCCAGCACCATGCTGGCCTGCCTGCCTGCCTGCCTGCCTGCCTGCCTGCCACTGTGCTTCCTGCCATGATGATTAAGGAATAACGCCCTGAAACTGTAAGCAAGACTCCAACTGTTTTCTTTTATAAGTTGCCTTGTTCATGGTGTCTCTTCACAGCAACAGAAAAGTAACTAAGACATAATCTGACTTCAAAACATGCTATAAAGCTCCATTAATAAAACAGCATGACACTGGTGTGCATGCACACATAACACACACACACACACACACACACACACACACACACACACACACACACACACACGAGCTAATAGGACAGAACAGAAAACTCTAGGCATAAACCTACACACCTATAATGAAGTTATTCTTTACAAATGTGCTAAAGACACACATTGGAGAAAGGAAAATCTTCAATAAATATCATGGAGAAAATTAAACGCCTACATGCAGAGTATAGCTGAACTTCTCTCACCAACTATGAAGGTTAACTCAATGTAAGCCTGAAACTATGAGAAAAAAAAAAAGCATGTAAGATACTTCTAAGCATTGGGGTACACACATATTTATTGGGAAAAAGCACAAAAATACAGAAAGTGAGGTTATAAAAAAACAAGCAAGACTTCATGAAACTAAAAAGCTTCTGCACAGCAAAAGAAAACATGGAACAGCATGCAGAAAAAGCTATGGGATGGAAGCAAATATTTCAAGGGCATACATTTAACAAGAGTTGATACCCAGAATATATAGCAAGAACTCCAAAACCTCCCTGGCAAATAAATAATTCAATTTAAAATGGTCAATTGGTTGGCATGGGGTGGAGGGATGAGGAAGTGAGTGGAAGGCATTATAATATATATATATTGATCCCAAGTGTGGGATGTAAAACAGACTGTGTTAGGGTATGCGGTGTTTTCCCACTGAAAACAGGCTTCTGAGAGAACAGGTGATGTTTGTCCACTGGAAAAGGAACCGCCTCTTTGCAGGGGCCTGGTCTTTGCCAACTGATAAACATCCTAGTACAGACTCACATATATATATACACACACATATGCCCAAAACAAGAGGTGAAGCTTTTTTGGTCTTGGCTGTTCATCACTGCACTTCAAGACACTCCTAGAGAGAACCACTCCAGTGAAGGCTTCGAGGCTCAGGGCTCCAGCTGCTGCTCAAGGTTCCAGCGGCTGCGATTGCAGCCACCTCCGCTGTGTTGCTGGTTTACTGTTTGACTGGTCTCTTGGAATCCTGCCTACTAAGCCAGTGGAATCCCTCCAAAGAACTGTGTCTAAACAGGGTCTATCTCTTCTGTTCCTATTAACCTCTTTTTTCTCCTATCTAGGGCAGGTGGCTGGAAGGGAGGTGTAAGCATTAAAGAACCCTAAATAAAGTAGGTTCGAAAAAGTTCAAAGCCTACAGAGATGGAACATGGGAACCTGCAATCTGTTGGTGGAAACCTCCGCTACAGAAGCCAGCGTGAAGGTTACACACACACACACACACACACACACACACACACACACACACACACACACTTTAAAAATAGTTCTAGGTGACTGTATTAGGATTCTCCAGAGAAACAGAACTTATAGGACTTAAAGAGTGATCAACTCATTGAAAGGATTCTGGGTCTACAAACTGGCTCAAGTCTGGAAACTGGTTCGCTGGCTGAGATTCCTCTTTGCCATGATCCAGCGTAGCCTTCCCTTCGTTTGCTTGAGTTTGTCATCATTCTTTTGCTTGTTTTTGCTTATACAGACCAAACAAAAATGCAATAGGCTTCATATCTGTTTCGTGCTCCAAACCACCATGATTGATTAGCCAGCGCCAAAGGTCCATACGAGTCATACCATGACAAAAGTCACTTTGCTGGGGCAGCCCATTATGGACATTGCTATGCTCTGCTGCCCATCTTGTTAACTACAATAACCTTCTTTTGGTGACTCAGTGCTGCCACCTGGTCCCTGCTCCTTTGGGGCCCAATGAAACCCACTGCATTTAATTCACACAACTGAGCAGCAGCATCTCAGACCCTAAGGTCTGGCACAAGGAAAACGGCGACAACAAAGCTCTTCACACGTGCTGGTACCCCCTCCCCATTTTCTGTTTTATAAGATTCATGAAGGGCATGTCTTTCTAGCCTTCTCATTATGGAGGATTATCTTTTTTTTTAATTTTTTAAATTAATTCATTCATTTTACATCTCAATAGTTATCCCATCCCTTGTATTTCCCATTCCTCCCTCCCTCCTGCTTTCCCCCTACTCCCCTCCCCTATGACTGTGCCAGGGGTGCCTCCTTCCCCTGTATATGCTCATAGGGTATCAAGTCTCTTCTTGGTAGCCTGTTACCCTTCCTCTGAGTGCCACCAGGCCTCCCCATCCAGGGGACGTAGTCAAATATGGGGCACCCGGGTTTGTGTGAAAGTCAGTGTACAGGATTACATAATATGTCCACTCTAGCATTGCCATTTCCCAGGTCCTTAAAACCAGCTCATCAACACTAAGCCACGGGAATCAGGCATCTCCAGCGCCTTCTTAATAGGCCATATTTGGACAAATGCTCTGGCCAATCATTCTCACATTCTTTTAATACTTTTTTTTAAAAAACTGTGTGAGTTTCCTAATAAAACCCAGAATCTCCACTGAGGGAAATTCTATGTCACTAAACTCAGCCTGATCCTGTTTTATGTTCCTTCCACTATTACTTCACAGCCTAAAAGTCCATTCCCACACATATTCCCCAGACATCTGCCTGAATGAAGTAGCAAACTCATTAAGCTCTATGGTAGCTTGGCGCACCTCCTCATGGCCTCTTCTTCTAGCTCCCTCTAGGAATCTGCTTAGCCTGTAGCTGGTTATAGGCTAGAGGTAACTCTCTTATGAACACTGAGGCAAAAAAAATACTAAATAAAATACTCATAAACTGAATCCAAGATCATATCAAAAATATCATTCACCATGACCAAGTAGGCTTCATCTCAGACATGCAGGGGTGATATAATAAAGGAAATTTATCAACGTAATCCATCATATAGATAAACTGAAAGAAAAATACCACATGATAGTCTCCTTATATGCCAAAAAAAGCATTTGACAAAATCCAATATCCATTCATGTTAAAAGTTAAAAGAAAGCACAGGGATACAAGGTACATACCTAAACATAGGCAATATACAGCAAGCATGTAGCCAACATCAAACTAAATGGAGCGATACTTAAATCAATTCCCCTGAAAGAAGGGACAAGACAAGATTGTCCACTCTCTCTGTATCTCTTCAATATAGTACTTGAAGTCCTAGCTAGAACCATAAGACAACTAAAGGAGATCAAAGGGATACAAATTAGAAAGGACAAACTCAAACTATCACTATTGATAGATGATATGATAGTATACATTAAGTGAGCCCAAAAATTTAACCAGGGGACTCCTACAGCTAATAAACACCTTCAGCAAAGCACCTAGATACAAAATCAACTAAAAAAAAAAATCAGTCGCCCTCCTGTGTACAAATGACAAGCAGAGTGAAAAAGAAGTTAGAGAAACTACACCCTTCACAATTTCCACAAATAATATAAAGTATCTTGGTGTAAGTCTAACCAATGAAGTGAAAGACCTGTATGGAAAAAACTTCAAATCTCTGAAGAAAAAAATTGAAGAAGATATCAGAAGATGGAAAGATCTCACATGCTTGTGGATTGGGAGAATCAACATAGTATAAATGGCCATCTTACCAAAAGCAATCTACAGATTCAATGCAATTCCCATCAAAATAACTACACATTTTTTTAACCAACCTTTAAAGAGCAATTCTCAATTTCATATGGGAAAACAAACAAACAACAACAACAACAAAATCCAGAATAGCTAAAGCAATCCTGAACAATAAAAGATCATCTGGAGGAATCACCATCACAGATCTCAAGATAGAACAACAGTAATAAAATGGCATGGGACTGGCACAGAAATAGGCTGGTTGATCAATGAAATAGAATCAAAGACCCAGAAATGAATCCACACACATATGGACACTTGATTTTTGACAAAGAAGCCAAATTCATACAATGGAAAAAAGATAACATCTTTAACAAATGGTGCTGGTCTAACTGGATGGCTACATGTAGAAAAATTCAAGTAGAACCATATTTATCATCCTGCACAAAACTAAAGTCCAAATGGATTAAAGATCTCAACATAAAATCTGACACACTAAATCTGTTAGAAGAAAAAGTGGGGAAGAACCTCGAACTCACTGGCACAGGAGACAACTTCCTGAACAGAACACCAACAGCTCAGGCTCTAAGATCAACACTTAATAAATGGGACCTCATGAAACTGAACAGCTTCTGTAAGGCAAAGGACACTGTCAACAGAACAAAGCAACAGCCTACAAACTGAGAAAAGATTTTCACCAACCCTACATCCAACAAAGGCCTAATATTCAAAACATATAAAGAACTCAAGAAATTAAACACCACCAAACCAAATAACTCAATTAAAAAATAGGGTACAGAACTAAACAGAGAATTCTCAACAGAGGAATATCAAATGGCTGAGAAACACTTAAAGAAATGCTCAACATCCTTAATCATCAGGGAAACGCAACTCAAAATGACTCTGAGATTCCATCTTACACCTATCAGAATGGCTAAGATTAAAAATTCAAGTGGCAGCACATGCTGGCAAGGATGTAGAGAAAGGGGAACACTCCTTCACTGCTAGTGGGAGTAAAAACTTGTACAACCACATTGGAAATCAAACTGATGCTTTCTCAGAATTTTGGGAATAACTCTACCCCAGGACTAAGCCATACCACTTCTGGGCATGTACCTGAAAGATACTCTGCCATACAAGGACATTGGCTCAACTATGTTCATAGCAGCTTTATCATAATAACCAGAATCTGGGAACAACCTACATGTCCATCAACTAAAGAATGGATAAAGAAACTCTGGTATATTTATACAATGGAATACTATCAGCTATTAAAAACAAGGAAATCTTGAAATGTGCAGGCAAATGAATGGATCTAGAAATGATTGATCATCCTGAGTGAGGTAACCCAGACACAGAAAGACACTCATGGTATATACTCACTTATAAGTGGATATTAGCCCGACATAGATGTCCTCTGAGAGACTCCACCCAGTAAGGGATTGGGACAGATACTGGGTCTTGTAGCCAGATTCTGAGGGAAGAGTTGGGAGTTGTATGGAAGAAATGGCAGATGGAAGGGGAGTGTCAGGAGCTTTACAAAGAGACTATCAAGGCTGATGGATCTGGACCCAGGGAGTCTGCACAGACTGATACACCATCCAAAGACCATGCAAGAAGGATCTGGATACTCCCCCGTTCAGGTGTAGTAAATGGACAGCTCGTTCTCCACATGGGGAAGTAAGAGGAGCAGGGTACTGCCTCTGACAAGATCTCTGGTGCCCGGGATTTGATCACTCCTCCTTAGCAGAGAAGCCCTGTGGGAATACAAAGGAGGGGGATGCAGACTGTCTGGATGAGACCTGATAGGCTGTAGTCAGATGGTGGGGGTGGGGGACCCCAGCTGTCAGAGGTCTAGGGGAGGGGAATAGATTGGAGGTAGGAGAGTTGGGAACAGGAAGATAAGAGCAAGGGATTACAATATAGATGTAGTGTGAATAAATTATAATAAAAAGAAAAATTTAAAAATTTCGTCATTATAAGTCACATGTCAGCCTAGGAATAAAATGATGTAATTCATGGGAGACTGTCAAAAGTACATAGTGGGCCAGTATATCCACCATGGCACACACCCACTCCTCCATACCTCCTTCATACATGACCACCCCATCTATTACACAGGAAGGAGCATTGGTAACCTTAAAGCAGCAGTACTGGAAATTCTGTACCCAGCAGGGATGATGGCTTCCCCAAGGACGCATAGATGAAGTCATCTCCCCTCTTCCTTCCTCCTATATTCTCTAGCCTCTCCCCCAAGACCTCATGCAATTATGACAATGCAATCATCTGGCTGGAAAAAGTAGCTGGATACTCAGCGGAAGTTCCCATGATCCTCTCTGCTCACTACTTTGATGAGGGGAGGTCAAGGGTCAACAGACCCAGCTGTGATGATCATTTGAAAACAGGCACAACAGATCCTGAAGATGGTGGCAGTCAGGCTAGAAGGAAAGTCTTATAGTACAGCCAGGATCAGACAAAGCCCCCCAGCCCAAAAGTTCTATGTCCATTTCTATTAGACAGGACTGGCCTGTGGGTTGCTCACACTCGGCCTGAGGGGGCACCACATGGAAAAGTGACAAAGCTTTGATAACTTTCTGATTGTTTGGAGAATGATATTGATCCAGTGTTTTGTTTTATTTTGTTTTTTGTTTTTCCAAGGCAAGATTTCTCTGTGTAGCCTTAGCTGTCCTGGACTCACTTTGTAGACCAGGCTGGCCTCGAACTCACAGAGATCCACCTGCCTCTGTCTACCAAGTGTTAGAATTAAAGGTATGCACCATTATACTGGCCCAGTGTGTGTGTGTTTGTTTGTTTGTTTTAACTTGAGGAAATGCTGCATGTTGGGATCAATCCATCTGAGGCCCACCATGATGGTGATGTTGGCAACAGAATAGATGAAAATACTTCAGGAGAAACAAAGACCAAGTCTGAGGAACACCAGAATAACCTATGCTTGTGGTGCAAAGCATTAAGTATTTTTAAAATAACCATTCATGCCTAGTTTGTCTCCGTAAAGAGCTCAACCTTATGGGCAGGTGAAATGATTGGGAGGGTAAAACGCATTGGTGCTCAAGCTTACTAGCCTGAGTTCACCCCCTAGAACCCTCTGTTGAAAGAGAAGCCACACTGGAAATGCATCAAACATGTTTTTAAAGAGTCCAATCCTTCAACTTCATTAGAAACTCTGCAAGCATCATCCCAAGAGGTTCCTTGTTATTATATTCCTTTAAGAATCATAACAACAAAGATAAAGCAGAAGTTGGAGTATGGCTCATGGCTCGATGTGTACAGTGTTTGCCTACTATACACAAGGCCATAGATTCCATCTCAGCCCCACATAAACACTTCTCTACAAAACCAGCACCTGGTTGGTGGAGGCAGGAGGATTAGTAGGTCAAGGTCATCCTAAGCTACCCAATTTCAAGGTCAGCCTAGAATACAGAAGTCTCTTCTTTTTTCTTTTTTGATTATGAATTATTTTTATTAGCATAGATTATTTGAGAGGATCCAAGATAGCAGCGAGCAGCAGGGACCGTGTTTAGAAGCTCCAGTAAATGATTCAGGGAATTGCACAGAATTCTGAACCAGGAACACCAAGCTGCCCACCCGACTACAGCGGGAGTACTCCACAGTTTGAAAGGACCAAAATACAAAAAAACTGTGTACCCCTGTACACAGAGGAGTGCAGATTTTCTCAGACCAGAGTGGCAGCAGTGACGGCTGAGGTTTGCAGCTGGGAACCCTCCAGCAGAGGCTTTTGGCATGGTAACTGGTGGGAATTGCTGCGGGAGAAAGGACTCAGTGCAAGATTTGGGACCTGTGACCCTAGCTGAACTCACCTGGTGGTTTGGGCCCCATGACCCAAGCTCAACTTGGTGCACAGCTCGTGCCCTGAGACCCAAACTGGACATGGCACAGTTTGGCTCCTGAGACCCCAGCTGAGCTCAGCGCACAGTTCCAGCCCGGAGACTCTAGCTAGACTCTGTACACAGTTTGGGCCCAGAATCCCTGGATGAATTCAGTGAGCAGTTTGGGTCCAGAGCCACTGGCTGAGCTCAGCGTGCAGTTCCACCCCTGAGACTCTAGCTGAGCTTGGTGTGCAGTCCCTGCTCTGAGACTCTGGCTGGACTCGGCGTGTGGTCCAGGCCCCAAGTCTCTAGCTGAATTTGGTGAGCTCAGTGTGCAGTTTGGGCCCAAGACCCTGGTTGGACTCATCACTAACTGGACTAAGTGCATGGATTAGGCCCAGAGACCCGCTTGGGTCCAGAGATGCAAACTGGACTCAGTGTGTGTGTGGTTTGGGCCCCGTGACACTAACCTGGACTCTGCGAATGGTCTGGGTCCCGAAACCCTATGGGGAACCATAGACCAGCAAAACATCAAAGCTCCAGGACTAAGGAAATCTCAGGGAGACAGGGAGTAGAGTAGCCATTAGACCATCTCCACCTGACCTGCTTCAGTCCCTAAAGAGCTCCAGTGCTACAAGGGGACCCAGAAGGCTGTGGACACTTTGGCCTGACCCAACACACATTCAGAGACCCAGGAAGATCACAGGACCCACAGTACAGGGGAGCTGGGGATCACTGGCTGTGAGAGACTGAAACTACAGGGCTAAGCTCCGCCATCCAGACCAGTGAAGCATCAGAGCTTCCAGCCTAGGGAAATCGTGAGAAAATGGATGAATCTATCCTCAGACTCACCCCACCCAACTCCGGAAACTACCTGCCAAAAACAGGGATAGCAAGATGACTAAAGGACAGCATAAAATCATATGCAAAAAAAAACAAACAAACAAACCCAAAACAATATGGCATCTCCAGATTCTAGCTATCCCAAAGAAAACAACCCAGAGAACCCAAACACAATGGAAATTCAAGAAAATGACCTCAAATCCTTAGTAATGAGGAGGATAATGGAGGAAACAAATAAAATTCATACTCAAATGCAGGAAGATGCAGCCAAACAGGTGGACGACATAAAAGAGGCCTATAGAGAGGCACTGGAAAATTTCAGGAAAATATAAACAACCAGATGAAGGACATCAATAACATTGTTCAAGCTCTGAAGGCCTATAAAGAGGCAATGGAAGAAACTCAGGAATATACAATCAGATGAAAGAAATCAATAAAACAGTTCAAGATCTGAAGATGAAAATGGATTCAATGATAAACACACAGACAGAAGAAAAATGGGAACATGAGAGCTCAGAGAGGAAGGCGAGCAACACAGAGGTGAGCTTTTCTAACAGAATCCTAGAGATGGAAGAATGAATCTCAGGTCTAGAAGATACAATCGTAGATATTGAAGCAACCATTAAAGAAAATGCTAAATCTGGAAAAAAATCCTGTCACATCCAAGAAATCCAGGACACCGTGAAAAGAAGAAATCTGAGGATAATAGGCATTGAAGAAAGAGAAGATACCAGATTCCAAGGCTCAGAAAATATTCTCAACACAATCATAGAAGAAAATGTCCCCAATCTAAAGAAAGAGATGCCTATAAACATACAAGAGGCCTACAGAACACCAAATAGAATAGACCAGAAAAGAAAAACTTCCCTTCACATAATAATCAAAACACAAAATATAGAGAACAAAGAAAAAATAGTAAAAGTTGCAAGGGAAAAGGGCCAAATAACATTTAATGACAAACCTATCAGAATTACACCCGACTTCTCAGCAGAGACCATAAAAGCCAGAAGGGCCTGGACAGAGATCCTACAAACCCTAAGAGACCACAGATGCCAGGTCAGACTACTTTACCCAGCAAAACTATCAATAACTATTGATGGAGAAAACAAAATATTCCATGACAAAAACAAATTCAAACAGTACCTATCCACAAATGCAGCTTTACAGAAGGTACTAGAAGGAAAACTCTACCCCAAAGGGACAAGCTAAAACCAAAACTACACAGGAAATAGATAACTACACCATCACAAAAACACAACCACACAAACGCTCTACTGGAACCAACATCAAAATTAAGACTCTTAACAGTCACTGGTCATTAATATCTCTCAACATCAATGGTCTCAATTCTCCAATAAAAAGACACAGACTAACTGAATGGATGCATAAACAAGATCCAACATTATTCTGCATTCAAGAAACACATCTCACCCATAAAGGTAGATATTACCTCAGGGTAAAAGGCTGGAAAAAAAATATTCCAAGCAAATGGTCACAAGAAACAAGCAGGTATAGCCATTTTAATATCTAGCATAGATTATTTATACAAAATAATCAGATTTATTATATGGTATATGACAAAACTTTTCCTGGGGAGATGCCACACATGTTTATTTTTCTCAGATAGAGAACTCACAGTAAAGCAAAGCCCAACAGATACCACCAAATTCAGCTTGGTAAACCAATGAATTTTGGGGGATTACTTGGAGGAATATGGGTGAGAGGTAACTTACAGGAACAGAAATTGCTCAAAGACAGCTGCATCACTAAATCTCACCCCAGCATAGATGACAGCTCACAAAAGCAGGGAACCTGGAGCGCAGTGCCTGCAGGCAACTCAGCAGCTTGGAGGGTATCTTTCCCAGTGACTCAGTTGGTCTAGGGCCATCATTCAATGTGCTCAGCTGGTTTCTGTTTGGTCTGGGCAGCTGGTCTGGTCTCAGTCTTCCTTACATGTTGACTTGTCTGAGTGTGATTCTCTGCTGTCCTTATTGCTAAAGCTTTATAGAAAAGGGCCTCAGGAGTCTGGTCTGTTTCAGGGACTTTCTGAAGCTATTTTGAGTTACCTTCTTGCTTAAGAAGCATCCATGCAGGATGAAATGCTTCAATCCTAGAGGAAGGAGCTATGCAACATTATTGTATTTTATACATGTATATAATGTAGTTAAATACATTTTTTTAAATTTATGTCCTGGCTGGGCAGTGGTGGCCCACTCCCTTACCCAACACTTAGAAGGCAGAGGCAGGGGAATCTCTGAATTTGAGGTCAGCCTAGTTATGTAATGGATTCCAGGATGACCAGGGCTACACAGAGATACCCTACCATAAAACAAAAAAAAAGTGTCTATATGAGTGTATTCCACCTGTGTATGGTGTCCATGGAGCCAGAAGAGGGGGTCATATACCCTGGAGTTGGAATTACAGTGGTTGTCAGCTGCCCAACATGGATGCTGGGAACCAAACCTGGGTTCTCTGGAAGGGTAGCAAGCTTTGTAACTGCTGAGCTATCTCCAGATCCAGCTCATACTTAGAAGCCCTTTCCTGTTAAGACCTCCACCCTAAGAGGTGTCGAACACCCCTAACCTCTCCATCACAGTGGTTTAGCAGTAGGGAATGCTGGTTTCTCATCTACCGGCCACTGGCTGGAGCTGTGGCCACTGTCCAGAGCAAGGTCCTATTGTGCCATGCATCGCTAAGCTGGCAAAGGTCAAAGTTCTAAAACTGGTATGATTTCTGATGAGGCAAACTGTCTTCATTCCACCGTAAAGTTGACATTGTAATTTGAGGTGACCAATACATGGTCACAAATGACTGCTTCTTCTCCAGCTAATATGGTTTTTTTGTCACAGGGGTCTATTTCAAGTAAGATGGCATGACAGCTAAAAGGAACAATATTCTTCCTTGTAGAAGCAACTCTGAATGAAGGTCAAATGTATTTGAAATAGGACCGGAAGACACTCTGGAGAGCACTGTAACTTTCTTTCTTGCTATGTAGACCTCTGTGGTTTTCCCATGAAGAGATTTCTATGCCAGCATTATTTTACCATTTATGTAAATAGGCACTTGATATTTGATCACTTTAATTGGTGCAACATTTCCAATGTTAGTAAAAAGTTTTTTGAACTCAGTAATAATGTCTGCGCTTTAATCTTGTGAACAATAAGATGAAGAAGAGGAAGAAGAAGAGGAGGAGGTGGTGAGGAGGAGGAGCAGGAGGAAGGAGAAGAATATTAAAATTCATCCAGGCTGTTCTTCTCTAACGTTTACTACATTCTCAGGATGCAAACATGAAATCCACACCAGTGTGCCCATCTCTGAGGACATATTGTCAGATGGCCACTGTCTTCTGCACCAGCATTTAAGTGTTTGTAAGAGGCAGATGTGACTGTTATGGCTGCTTTGCAAGCAGGGAAACTGAGGCATAGAAACACAGCTGGGCCAAGAGCAGAGGCTCTCTGCAAATGAGAATGAATTTCCAACCTATTGATATGCAAGTCATCTGAACACACATTTCAGATTTCTTCACAACTGTTCTTCTATGTATTTATTCATATTATTTTGTTGTGTTTTGTTTTTCAAGACAGGGTTTCTCTGTGTAGCCATGGCTGTCCTTGGACTTATAGAGATCCCCCTACCCTCTGCCTCCCAAGTACGCTTCCTGCTGCTAGAGGTGGTGCAGGTGTGGCTCCTGTGTCACATGTGCCTTTAATCCCAGGACACAGGAGGCAGAGGCAGGCAGATCAATGCTGGTTCGAGGCCAGTCTGGTCTCCAAAGCAAGTACAGGACAGCCAAGGCTACACAGAAAACAAAAACAAAAAACAAAAACAAAACCAAACAAACAAACAAAAAACCATGGTACTTGAGAGCCTTAGCAGTGCCATCAACCTTTGAACAGCAGGAAGCCCACACATCTGCCTATGTTCCTGATTAACCCTCTGCCAATAACCTTCGCTGTTCTGTCCTTCTTTGACACAGCCTTACCATTTAGACAAAAATAAATACATAAATAAACGAATAAATAAATAAATATATAAATAAATAAATAATTTTTTTAAAGCAGGCATTTTTTCAGGCTGTGTCCAGGCCATCGACCTGCTTTTGTTAGCCCACACAGGTTTCAACTACAACACACATTGAAATAAGTTAAGTTCACAGAAAAATCCAGGTTCACAAAAAATTCAGATATCTTTACAGATCTGGGCCTACGCCCCTGCAGGAATAACCCAACTGGGACAGGAGAATAGCTGGCACTTTCACAAGCTGACAGGATGATAACCACCTTGGTGGTGACCTCCATTTGCCCATCAGATGATCCTGACATGAACCCTAAGCATTACAGGGTTAACATAGCTGTCGGTAGAGCCTTCCAGGTAGTGTGTGCCTGAACTGCTCCACAACTGACATTTGACAAGTTAATAGTTTTTGAGAAAGTCCAGACACATTCCCAGCTATCTTTGTCTGGTTATCATAGCAAAGCACACCCTCATGGCTCACGGGGCAGGGACCCTCTGTCCCATGGTGCTCAGGTGTGCTGCTATGTGGACGTCCTTGTACACAGTCCCAGCTTTCTCCTTTTTCTTTGGTCTCTTGACACTGTCCAACTTTAATGGATAGTTCTCCTTTGCTGGATTTTTCTAAAGCAACGGCAGTGGGCTTGCAAGCAGCCATCCTCCCTACAAGCCTACACCCAACAGCCACCTCAGTGGTTCTCAACCTGTGGGTCATGACCCCTTTGTCAAGTCACTATCTCCAAAAATATTTACATTACAGTTCATAACAGTAGCAAAAGTACAGCCATGAAATAGCAACAAAAAATAATTTTATGGTTGGGGTCACCACAATGTGAGGAACTGTATTAAAGGGCTACAGCATTAGGAAGGTTGAGAGCCTCTGCCCTCACTTGTCCTCAGCATTTTAATGTCTGTTAAGACCAGTTAACGCCAGGCGTGGTGGTACACACCTTTAATCCCAGCATTCAGGAGGCAGAAGCAGGTGGATCTCTGTGAGTTCGAGGCCAGCCTGGTCTACAAAGAATCCAGAACAGCCAGGACTACAAGAGAGACCTTGTCTCAAAAAACAAAACAAAACAACAACAACAAAAAAAAACCAGTTAACTTCATATGCTTTTTGCCATGTTTCTTTCAGAATTTGAGTTTCTGACCTTTTCTGATAAAGCACTTTCTATTTTATTTTATTAACATGTGTTCTGGCTAGATTTATGTCAGCTTGGTACCATCTAGAGTCACTTAGGAAGAAGGAAACTCAGTTGAGAAAATTATCCCACCAAACTGTCCTATGCGCATGCTTGTTGTACATTTTCCTGATGGGTCATTAATGTGGGAGGGTCCTCTGGGCAGGTGGTCCTGGATGCTCTAGGGAAACAGACTGAGCAAAGCATGGGGAACAAACCAGTAAGTAGCACTTCCCCATGACCTCTGCATCAGTTCCTGCCTCCAGATTCCTGCTTTGAGGTCATGCCCTGACTTCCCCGGAAGCATAAGATGAAAATAAACTTTTTCCTTCCCAGGTTGCTTTTGGTGATGATATTTTTATCACAGCAATAGAAACGTCAAGGCAACATGTATTGTGCATTCACTAAAGTTGTGTGTGTGTGTGAGAGAGAGAGAGAGCAAAACTGGGTCTCACTGCAAAGCCCTCTCTGGCATTGAACATCCTGTGTATGCTAGACTAGTCTGGAACTCACAGATATCTGATTGCCTCTGCTTTCTGAGTTAAAGGCATGAACTCGGAGACACTGAATTATGAGTGAATGAACGAGTACAGGAAGTTGAGAGCCTGACCGCAGAGAATGTCAGTGGCAGAAGCAGGAACAGAAGTACGCACAGTGATGACTCAAGGTGATTAGCGCTGAGCCCCCTCTCATGGATTAAAGTGGGGTCCAGCAGCATTCCAGTAGTGTGAGCCCGTATATAATTTAATTCTATAATAGTCATGTTGAAAGGGGTTTTAATGTAAAATGAGTCTAACAATACGACCTAGATAAAGTAATATAACCAAATTAGTCCCTTTACCACATAACCAATGTTAAAAGCCACTAATGAGATATTTATAATCTGTACTAAACCTTTAAACCAGTCTGTAACTCACACTGACTGAACACTTCAACTTGGCTGCCCATAGTTCAAGGGCTCAAGGTTCACGTGACAGGTGACAACAGGAAAGCAGAGATCTAAAAGGCCCCTAAAAGTCCCAGAGACAATAAAAGTTAAATAAGGTGGCTCAAAGGCTAAAGAACCATTGGAAATAAATAAGTAAATAAAACATACGTGGATCTGAGGCGTTGGGCTGGCTAGAAAGCCACGGACATACCTTGATAATGCCCGGCCCTCGCTGGTTTGAGAAGCTAAGTGTGCTTAAGCTTGGTTAGTAACTGGATGGGAAAAAAATAAAACCACTCATGATAAAAATAAGCAGAATGGAATGGCACACACATTTATAACATGGGCCAAGAAGCAGGTGGAACCGACAGCCGAAGGCTAAAAGCAGTGTTTGATCAAACCTAATTGAGGACGCTGGGAGATTTTATTCCCTGGGTAGCAGGGAGCCCCTGACAATTTCGGTCAAGAAAGTGGTTTATCAGATCTCTGTTTAAGATGGATAGTTTACAAGGCTGTAACTCAAATGAAATTAGCCAGGTCTGAACTCACGTAAATAGAGTTAGACTGCAGAGACAGGTTCTCTAGAAAGCTGATGTCGGCTCCACACAAAGAATACTTGTGTGAACTGTGCCCAAGGCGCCGTGTGCTTGCTGGGAGGGTGCAAATCCGACTCTGGGAATGCAGACCCAGAAGCCAGATAACTACTGTCAGGAGTCGCGGGGCTCTTTTGTCCCCTGCATCGCACAGATAGCAGCACCCCGTGCTCGGTTCCTTTTGAGCGAGCTGTAACGTCTCGGCTTCCACTCCCATTCAGTCCCATATTGGAATGCAAGGGAGAGAGACAGGGCTATTATTACCAAGATAACCTTGAGCTTGTTCTAATTTATTTTTTAAAAGAAAATAAATCACTCTCAACCTCTGTTGCTTTATTATTAGGGGCTAGTAAGAAGAACACTTTATTCCCCTAGCAGCCAGTATAAGATTCTGTCCTAGTGAGAGAATCACCTTTGCTAGGAAAATGCTTTAGTGGGTTAGCTTGGGGTGGGTGAACACTTTGGGGCAGGAATGTCCCAGGCAGCCAAGGATTCAGGGGACAGGATGGAGCTACAAGGCAGGATGCAGGACTTGCACAAGTCCTCAGTGATAAAGCTAAAATTCTGATTACACACTAGGGAAGGCTCAGCAATGTTGACAGCAGAGAAAACTCCTGCATAAAAAACAATGCAAGAGAGGACGCCAAAAAGACTGGTCAACCCTCTCCATGCAGAAAAGTCATGGGGAGCGCTGCAGAGGAGACTCAAGTCAGACAACATGGTCCTCTTAACAGCATGTGGTAGTGTTATTCCCAATAGAGGTCACAGATCCTGGGGCACACAGGGGCATGACCACAACTAAGAGCAGTCACCAAGGACAGCCACACAGGGCTTCTTAGCAGTTAAGTTTTTTCACCACTGTGACAAAACATTTGCCAAATACAGCTTAAGGAAGGCCTTGACTTAAGAACACTGCAACAGGAAGGCATGGCAGGCACATGCGAGGTTGCCTGGTCACACTGTCTCACCTCAGGAAGAAGAAAGGTGGATAAACACTGCTGACTTACTTCTCCTTTTTATTCAGTCCAAGGTCATGGAATGGTGTAGCCTACGTTCAAAGTAGGTCATACAACCCTCGGTGAAACCTCTCCAGGGGCTTCCCCATGCACAGGCCCAGGGGCGTCTCTCCTAGGTGACCCTTCATCCCAAGCAGGTGATCCTGAAGACGAACTATCATCAGGTTGAATTTGTAGACACTGCGTTCCTTGGCAGGTCCTCCCATCCGGCTCTGGTGTCAGGATCGCTGTTTGAAGTGATCGTAGCTCAAATGTTCCGAGCCTAGTCAGCTTGTTTAGCCAGACACTTTCTAAGTGACAGGGGATGAGAGGCTGAATCGGCAAGTCCTTGGGGGTGCCGACACCCAGGCTACACTCCTGTGGGGGCTTTTCACTGGGTAGGAAATAATTGATACCCTGCCGTATTTAAGTTGTTAGATTATTGTTGCTGTTCTCTGCATGCCTATGCGGGTGTGTACAGTTGTCAGAGGACCGTGGCTGCCATTCCTTGGGTGAGGGCCACCTTTGTTGAGATAGGGTCTCTCAATAGCTTTGAGCTCATGGATCTGACTACACTGGCTAGGCAGTCTCTGGGATTCTCCTGTCTCTCCCTCCCCACTGATGGGGTTCCAAGCATGTACTACCACACACACCCAGCTTTAAAAAAAACATGGGTTCTGGGGATAAACTCAGTTCCTCATGCGTGCAAGGCTAGCCCTTCAATGATTGGGGCCCTCTCTCCAACTCAGATTATTAGATTAAAATAAGCATTTCGCTGTAAAACCTGGAGCCTTGCATGAATAGCGAGCTCCCAGCATCCTGTGCGGTGCCACCAGACTGCAAGCCCGTGCTGTGTTTGCTGTCAGCTATAGAGCACCTTCCATGAACAAGTCCAAGTTGCCTGGTGTAAAAGCACACCCAGGGCTTCCTATAGCTCGGCCCTGAAGATCAACCGCCTCAGCCCACCCGCCTGGAAGTTGTCTTTCATCCTCCACCATAGTTTACAAACAGCCTGGAGGACTCATCTGGTGAACAGCACAAATCACCTTCCTTAACACCGCCATTTAGAGCCATTTGGAGGCTCTTGCAAATGCAAGCTAGATAACCATAGACACTACTGTGGCATGCAACCTCAGGCTCGTACTGTCACACAGCTATGAAATCAGTTCAGGAAAGCACCCGCATGTGACGTTCCATGCTCTGGGCGTGTCTCCATTCTATTGCTGTGAAGAGACACAGCACGGCCATGACTACTCTTATTAACCGCGGCTGGCTCACAGCTTCAGAGGTTTAGTCCGTATCATCATGGTGGCGTGCAGGCAGACATGGGGCTGGAGAAGGACCTGAGAGTTCTAAGTCTTGATCCACAGGCAGCAGGAACAACTCTGAGCCACACTAGGGGTGGCCTGGGAACTTGAGACCTCAAAGCCCACACCCAGTGACACACTTCCTCCAACAAAGCCACACCTACTCCAACAAGGCCACACCTCCTAACAGTGCCACTCCTATGGCCAAGCATTCAAATACATGAGTCTATGGGGCCAAACCTATTCAAACCATCACAGGACAATTTTGAGAACGTTAGCAGGCACTAAAACACTTATCCAAGGAAAGCGCTCCATAAGCAATATCCCCTCTCTTTTCTCTCTTCCTCCCCTTCCTCTAAGGGAAGGGGGACTTTCTCTTTTCTCTTTTCTCTTTCCTCTCTTCCCTCCCTCCTCTCTTCTCCTGTCTCAGATAGCTTAGCAATACACATTTCCCTGCACTCTGCAAATGGCTACAGGCATACTCATAAGCAGACCTCAGACTAGCTATGGCCAGTCACACCAAAGAGCCTGTGGTGACCTTGAGGCATCCTGTGACATAGTGAGTGCACAAGACAGCATTTAGAGAACACTGGTGTGAAGAGGGGACAGCTCCCACTCATGCTTACAGGTTCAGCATACTGTATCCCAATATTCAACACAAAATCAGGCCACGAAGCCTGGCCAACAGAAATAGTTGGGGAGGCAACAAGAGGTGGGGGGGGATGCAGAGAGGATTCCAGGAGAGCTTGAAGAAGGCCTAGGGAGGGAGAGGCATCACAGAAATGGGGAGAGATACGAGAAATGGGAGAAGTGTTTATTACACATTCCATCCCTGGTGTAAAAGGAACTTGCAAATACAAACAAAAACTAGCTTTGTCCTTAATCATCTTTCTCAAGCTTCTAGTTCAAAAGAAATCCTAAGGCAAACCAACTCCAGGCACAGGCCCTCCAAGCTCAGTGTCCTTCAGAGCCCATACCTTCCCTTCTCAAGATCGCTCCCTGCATGACCCGCCTTGTTTGGAAGGACTCACGTCAGAGACACACTCGTTGGAAAGCCTTTCTTGTTCTTGCCACTGACTACAAAGAGACACCCCACTCTGAGCTCCTTTGGCAACCTCAACTTGCTACACATCATCCTGTATTTCAATCACGTACTTACTGGAGTAACTCCCCCTCACGTTTTGAACTTCTTGGTTAATTAATACCCGGGAATTAAAGCTGAAATCCCATCCAATCGCAAAGCACGGAGTTTGAAGCCATGCCACACTCATCTTGTGAGCGGACTCTGTAACCCATCTTGAGCTGAGGCCGTTTGCAAGTTAACGTATGATGTATCTGGCAGCCAGTGACATCTTTTTAAACACAGCTACCACTCCACACTCCGGAATCAGAGGCCCAAGAGAGGATGGCAAGGTCAAGAGCGGCCCAGGCTACACAGTGAGTTCTAGACCAGCCTAGACTGCACAGCGAGACCCTGTCTCAATAGCCAAAAAAAGAGATGGGAAGGGAAGGAAATGGAGGGAGAGGAGTGAAGGAAGAGGAGAAGAGAGAGAAAGAGACAGGAAGGGAGGGGAGGGAGAGGGAAGAGAAAGAATAAAAGGAAAGGGATGTCAGGGAGAGAGGATGGGAGTGGAGGAAGGGGTTGGCTTCTGTTAGTCCAGAGCTTAAAGCTCAAAGGTACCTCACCCCCATTCACATACATTAAGCCACCTGGATCCCAGCTCTGTCTCCCACAGGGAATCTTTGCAGGTACAGAGTCCTTTTCTTAGTAAAAAGGGCAGCTGAAAGCTTGACTCAGTGCAGCATGAGGCTGTGAGGAGGTAGGTAAGCACAGATGCACACACCAGAACATACTAAGAATTCATCAAGAAGATGGCTGCCGGTCATACGGTGCACCCCAGAAACAGGCAGGCAGGGCTCTGTGAGCTTGAAGCCATCCCGATCTACATAATGAGTTCCAGGCCATCCATGGATACAAAAGGATGCAACACACACACACACACACACACACACACACACACACACACACACACACACACACGGCACAGGTGCCAGGCTAGCAAGATCACTCAGACAAATATTGGGTACCAAGTCCGAGCACCAGAGTTGGATTCTCCAGAATCCACACGGTGAAAGGAGAGAACTGCTTCTTGCCAGGTGTCCTCTGCCCCAACACAAGCCATGCTGTAGCACATGTGCATACATATACAAATGGAAGGATAGATAGATAGATAGATAGATATAGATAGATAGATAGATAGATAGATAGATAGATAGATAGATAGACAGACAGACAGACAGACAATAGGTAGATAGGTGTACTTTTTTTTAAAGTCATGGATACACAAAGTTCTTTCTGCCTTGTTTTTGGGTAATTTTTTTAACTGTTAAAAAAATAACAAAATTTACAATGCTGACCTTTAAATTTTTTATTCTCTCTCTCTCTCTCTCTCTCTCTCTCTCTCTCTCTCTCTCTCTCTCTCTCTCTGTGTGTGTGTGTGTGTGTGTGTGTGTGTGTGTGTGTGTGTGTGATATTTGTGCAGATGAATGCCAGTGCTTCTCATGGGGTCCAGAAGAAGGTGCTCAATGCCCCAGGTCTGCAGTTGCTGGTGGTCGTGAGCTGCCTGGTGTGAATGCTGGAGACTGAAATCTCTGCAGGGCAGTACACTCTCTTACCTGCTGAACCCTCTCCAGCCCCAGGGATGACGTTTTTAAGTGTCCAGTTAGCACTGTGGACCACATTCCTATTATTACACGACCTTCAACACTGTCCATTTTCTTCATTTTTTTTCATCTTCCCAGAGAAGATTTCTGCCCGCATCAAACATGAGTCTCTGACTTCCTGTGAAGCCTCTCGCAGCCACTGTTCCCCTCCCATCCCCTGTGAATAACATGTTTTCTTTCCTTAATACTTCATAAAGTGTTGTTGCTTTGAGACAGGTTCTTATTGGGTAGCCCTGCATGGGCTGGAGCTTTCTATGTAGACAAGACTGGTTTTGAACTTGAGGCAATCTTCCTGCCTCTACCTTCCAAGTGGTGGAGTTACAGGCATGTGCCACCACACCCAGCTTGCACCTCATGTAATTTTTATCATAAGCATCTGTGGTAATGCTTATCACACTTGATATGTGTTCTTGGGTCACTCGGATTGGAACATGTGCATATCTGCTTCCTGTTTAGTGCTGATTAAACTTTGTCTAATCATTCTTCCACTGGTACTCAGGATGCTGTTTGTGAAGCTGCTGTGAGTGCCAGCAAACAAGTTGAACAGGTCATAAAGTGAAGGAATCCTTCCTAAAAGCCTTTCAGCTAGTTACATATCTACAAATGGAACTGCTGGGTTACACAGTAACTCTTTGACTTTCCAGAAGTTGACAGTTTCCCACAGTGGATGCAACATTTCACATTGTGATTAGCCATTTAAAAGTGTGCAGACACTTCTAAATAAGAGCTAAGATTGGGGGTTGGAGAGATGGCTCAGTGGTTAAGAGCACTGGCTGTTCTTCCAGAGGTCCTGAGTTCAATTCCCAGCAACTCACTCCATGTACATAGTGGGACCTGATGCCCTCTTCTGGCATGCAGGTGTATGTGCAGATAGAGTACTCATACACATAAAATAAATAAATAATTTTTTTTAAAAAAAAGAGCTAATATTGGAAACAACCTAAGTATCTAATAGCAACTGCTTCCATGATGTATAGACCATCCTCAGTGAAGTACATTAGCACAGAACAGTGAATCCGGGGACAGAGCCTCATGCAAGGCAAGGGACCAAAACTCCCAGAGAGCTCCGTAGCCTTGTCGCCTCCAAGACCAAGATGGCCAGAAGAGTCTCCACCTTCCTCAAGAATGCCTGGGTGAAGGAGCCAGTGCTGGTAGTGTCCTTCTCTGTCTGGGGACTCGCTGTAATTATGCCAATAATTAGCCGCTACACCAAGTAGGCAGAAATGATAAACCGGGCCACACCCTACCATTACCCAGTCAGTGCCTGTGCGAAATGATGGGAACATGCCCCACATGCCCAGCCACGCCCAGGACCCTCAGGGCCCCAGCTTGGAATGGCTAAAGAACCTGTGAATACTCCTGCTGATGGAAGAGGCCCCTTCCCTGCTGCCCTCCAATAAAAATGTGAAAAAAAAAGTAAATCCTTTTTATTTAATTGACCAATTCCTATGATTAAGAAGAGTCTCGTTTATCACCTGAGCAAACAGGGTACAAAGGAGTAAATATGTAAGGCTGACATTTACATAAAAGAGAAGAAAATATTTCTATGTATAGCAGTTAGGGAGTAAAGTGGGCTGCCCCACAGGCATGAGGACCTGAGTTGAGGTCCCAGAACCCACACAAGAGCCAGATGTGGTGGTGTGAACCCCTAACTCCGGCTTGCCTTGGGGTGAGCAGGAGACTGGTGGATTCTTGAAGCTCATTGGCCAGCCAGCCTAGCAGAATCTATGCGCTCCAGGTTCAGAGAGAGACTCTGCCTCAAAACCAGGATGGAGACTGATTGAGGAAGACACATGATGTTGACCTCTGGCCTTGAGGCACACGTGTACACACACACTAAAAGCATGTACACTACACACAACACATCACACAAGGCTAAAATACATTAATACATATAAATGTATTTAGACACATGCAAAGCATCACCAGGATTGAAGCAAGTACGAAGTTCACCATAGTTAATGTTTCTTTAATGGCCACCATCACTTTGAGGGATGGACAAAGAGTTTCATAATTTGAAGAATATAATCTGTTTGGCAATTAAATTTAAAATGAAATAAAGGGCACTGGCTTTCTGAGCACCTTATATCTGAGCATTCTCCACGCTGGGGTGCGATTGCAGGGTGATCACCTTCAGAGATGTAGAGAGATTTTCCCCTCTGTACCTCAGGTACCTTCTGAAAAAGTGGCTACTCTTTTACCTCATTTACTTTCCACATATATTCCCTCTCTTCTTGCTTTCCAAAACAAACACCAGAGCCTCTCTCTCTCTCTCCCCACAGTGAGGTTTAGCCTCATAAAGTCCAAACCCTGGCAAGCCTCCGGCCATATCTGTCCCCCAAAACTCATGATACCAGCTAAGAAACATCAATCAAACACATTGGAAACAAACGCCTCTCCTAATATTGTAAAATCACAGCATGGAAGCAAAAGCCAAGAAACACAGAAGCCAGCCTTGCTCTCATCCCTTAACACACCTTGCTTCATGTGTGCATTTGTGGCCCTGCTCCTGCAGCAGTCTGGGAATGAAGAATAATACTTTATTCATTATCTTTGGACAAATGCAGGAAAGCGCAGTAGCTCATCTGCGTAAAAGAGGCCACAATGATACCAAGGAGCCAATGCCACCTGCTCGCCTTCCCGTTATCCACCTGGACCAACAAGTCCCCCAGACACGTTTCAGACGAGTGCTTCCCACAGCCCCACTCCTTGCCACTGCACGCCGTGGGTGATGCGGACTTCCGATCAGTCTCTGTGCTTCTTTCTTAAGAAGCCACAGTTGATCATCACAAGAGTCAAGAGGAGGCAAAATATTATCAGTATTTTTAAGCACCATTTGAGCAGAAACATGGCATAGGGACACACACACACACATCCACACTGGTGAGTCACAGCCTGCAGGGGTTATTTTGAGCTTTTCTGCCCACTGTAACCCAGCCACATCTGGTCCCTTGTCAAGAGGCTAACTCATTAAAGGGCCACTCCCGGCATTGTCTTCCAAAGCTGTCGGACAAGCCCACGCCTCCAGCTCTTCCCCTACAGCACCCAGAAGCAGGGGGAGAAAGCAGCGGTACAAGCGCCAACATAGGGAGCACGTGACCTCAGCGCCCAAAGCGAGGTCCTGGCTAGATATTTATTTACTTATTTAGTGAATTTAAGCCATAGGAAACATTAACGCAGGTTTTTAAAATCCATAGATTTTAAATTCTTTCTTGAGGCGATGGCCCCAAGTTTTCAAGATGAGGGAAGATGGTGATGCTGAGGAAAAGGAAGATAATGGAATCGTTTTGAAGCCAGAAGTGTACAGGAAGGGTCTGCCACGGTTGCCTGTGTGTCGGGGTCTCTGCTGATGCGCTCAGCTGCTGCTCGGCTCAACTTGCCCTGCGCAGCCCAAGTAGTATCTGTCAGCATGTCTACTTCTTTCAGCATCTCCCTACTACGCACACCCTGGCATCCCTGCAGCCTGAGGACTTCCTTACGCTTAATGAAATCACTTCGGTCCTCACACACCAATGAGCAAACGGCAAAGTCCGCTGTGCTGTGATTCAGCCCGGGTCTCCTGTCCTCCGTCCCATAATTCTAATCCCGGATTGCTCTTCATGTAATCATCAAACCTTGTTTTTAAACACAAGTATAATTCAAATCATAATTTTAAATTGGTCATGAAAGTGAAATGTAAATGAACTGTCGTTTACAATTAATTTGAGCCCCTGCTACAGCCATTCAGCTCAGGGCTTGACATTTCCCTGCACGTATTCAAAAATTAAATCTCATGAATTACAATATTCCTTTAAAAAGAAGCCAAATATTATAACAAGAGGGGTTTTTTTTTCATTTTTAGAAAAATAATAATAGAATCAAAAGCATTACTGACGCCATGCATTGGTAAGGAAGTGAGGGGAAGCGTGCTTGTGTCTGTCTGCTCTGGGTAGGTTTTCTCTATTATTAGGATGCTCTCACAGAGCGTAGCATTGGAGCAGTGGTCGGAACCCACTGACATAGCCCTGATACCTGATGAGAAAAGTTTCTAGGCATTTTGAAGTAATCGATATTCAGTTTGCTTGGAAGCATGAATATTACAGATCATTGGCTTGCTTTAAAGAAAACAAAAAATAAAGTCAAAGTCATAGGAGCCTTGTTGTGATCACAGATTTGCTAATATATATACATATATATGTATATATTAACATATTCACAAATGAATTGACAGGTCATCTTTTATTTTTGCATTAACTAAATGTAAAATTGTGAAAGGGGAACATGAAAAACACATGCCAGCAAAGCCGAGTCATTTTAAATTTGCATAACCAAATCACCTTTCCTCATCGGAGGCAAGCAACTTCAAAAATAACTCAAGTTTATTCGTCCTCTCGTCAGAGCATAAATACAAGCTCCTTTAAAAGAGCAAGGGCATGGCCAATTGCATGCTAAATTATGTCTGATATAAATATGTATCAAAGACAACTCCACAGTTGAGGTGGAAAAGAAGGATAAACTAATCCCAGCGTTTGTCAGTGGAGTTTGAAAATCAGTTCATCATATTAAACGTAGCTGCTGGTGTTTTTTACTTCTTGGCTTGCTTGCTATTATTATTTATTTCTAACCAGGGAAATAGTACTTGATCACAATAGTATCTCTTGCCCAAGAGAAAAAAAAGATATCTTTTACGGAAAACAACCTTCTCCCCAGAGATACCAATATGCTTCATTCCTACTTTAAAAAAAAAAATCCAAAAAACCAAAAACAAAACCAATGCACTTATACCAGAGGGGTGCTGATAGGATACAAATCACAGATGCATATTATACATTTACATCCATACTATAAGCTCGATCTCAGGTGCAAAAATCCACCTTAAACATGCAAAGCCTCAGTGATATCTTAGACCACTTAGGAAAGGCAGATTGTTATAAAGACTGCTACCTTATTAGAATATGCTTTTTTTTTTTACATCAGCCAGTCTGTCACATTCTAAATTTCTAAATCATCAAAGTATATCCCTGACATTTAAAAATTCCTATTTTCTAATGTGGCTTGATGTTTTATGTATAAAGTTTAATAATTTAGTATTGTCAACTGAAGACATGTGCCTATTTCCTACAGAACGCAAAGTTTGAACCCTGGCTTAAACAGTCCTCGTTAAACACTGCATTGAACACACTCTTTATACTAATAAGAGGAAAAGCAAATCACATATTAAGACTTATTGAGAGTTTCCCTCCCTTCAGTAGAGGCTGTTACTTGAGAAATTTGCTTATTAAAAGAGGGGAAACCTTACAAGGTGGAAAAATTTTAAGCTTTATTCCTAACATTCAATTATTGCCCCAACCAGTTTTTCTTTCTTTCTTTCTTTTTTTTTTTTTTTTTTTTTTTTTTTTTTTTGAGTGGTACAAACTATTAATTTACAAATATGGAGCCTTTCTCAATGGCACGATTCCAAAAGGCACCAGGTGCCTGATTGTATTCAAAAGCACAACCCAGGGTACACTTAGCACGGTAAATACACAAAGGAAAAGCCAACTGAATTCCGATGTTGTTTCAAACCTATCTGCAATCAATTATTTTCACAACTAAACGTCAATTTCACCTACAAATGGGAAAGGTTTTCTGCGGGTATAAGACACGCAACAGGCAATGCTCCTCCGAGCAACCCCACTCCTCTCCGTAATCTCAAGACCTGGAATGGAAAGGCAAAGTTACGGAGGAGAGATTTCAGTTCTTATTATTTTCCAGTTTTTCTGTGTAAGCAGCAGTCCCTAAGAGGATCAGCCGTATTCCATGTCATCAGCGTTTTCTGAGTGCCATGTTTAAGTACTTCTCTGAAGATGCGTGAGTGCGCATGTAGATGGAAGGGTTATGAATATCAATAAACCCAAGGGTCCAACTGCAAACGTTATCATTTTCCAAAATGCATTTTCTTAGAAACAGCTAAAGGATACTGGAATTTTGCTTTCCGGGTGCAAATACCAAAATATGCACTAAAGACTTTACCATGCGATAGGCTAAAGAAGAGGAAAATCATCAAGTCGCCCCCAATTCAGAACAACAAAAGGTCACTTCGTGCTGCAGCCTAACTGGATGGCTCCAACCCTCAAAACAAAAGTCGTTGCTGTTTCCCCTTGGTTTCTTCTGTGGAAGAAGGGAGCTAGGAAAGTCAGGCTGGTGTACAACAACGAGTCTAAACTTTCCAGACTGAGGTCTGCCTGCCCTTGAGGGTTCACCTTTATCTCCCCTGAAAAATGCCAATATAAAAATTCTAAAATACCTTCATAAGCCCCAAGGAAAGCCTGTGGACAGAGAGATGATGTGATAGCTTCCTTCCTTCCTCTCCTCAGCCGTTTCTCCTCTGTGCGGCTGAAAGCAAATGCAGGGAGAGTCAGCCGCATATTTAATTAGAAGCAAGCTGCCTCACTATCAGTGAGAGGATCTACCTCTCCAATCTCTTGTGAGTCAATCTTTCCCATCTCTGATTTTCTTTTATATTTATGCTAGAATATTTAATTGTAGACAAAAGGTTACTCTGGCTGTATTCACTGCACAGAGGCACAATAATCTGCTTTAAAAGGCTTGACATTTCAGGCTTTTCAAAAAGGCTGAAAAAATTATATCCCTGCTTTTGTTAATCAATGAAGTAGAACTCTCCTGAACAAAAGAATTAAATTGCTTGGTTGGTTTAATAAAACCAACAGAAATAGCTGCTTCCTCTGGGTTTTATTGTGTAGGCATGGCACACGCACCCAGCACTGTAATTCCATATGATTCAGGGCAAAACTCTAATTTCTGCACACAGTTGGGTTTTTAAATCCTATTCAGACCCTATCCATTCTGGCTGGCTCTCCAAGGCCAGCACTTTTATCATTAAACTTGACTCTTTTTCTAAAGGGTGGCAACCATATAGCAATTTTATTTTTGTTCCTATGCCTGTAACCCTTTGAAAAATGTCCATTAAAATGCATTAATCTATATATTACCTTTTTGTTTTCTTCAGTCTGGAGCTAACGGTTTTACACATCGTTCCAGCTATTTAATTGGGGGAAAAATGAATTGAGGGGAACAAACAAGTGACAGACCTTAGATGTGAACATATAAAATAGTACCTTAAAAAAAACACCCCAAGATCAAACCAGGGCATAACAGTTTTGTTACATTCATACGTGCAGGCTAGGTTTGCAAGGAATACTGGGTGTATTTTGGCAAAAGACTTCAAAACTTCCAGGATAACCAGGGTGACTGCAAAAGATGAGAGAAACACCCATTCCTTTACCTCATCACGAGGCAGGTCACAGTTTTACTGAGAAGCCACAGGAAGACTGTCAAGGGAGGGAGCCCTTTCTGAAACGGGTCCTTTTGTTCTGTCTGTGTCAAACACACTGAGGAAGAAACGCGTTCTTGCAGGGTTCTGTGTGGAGGCTCCTCAGAGTTCAGATGGTGCGGGGCACAGTCTCTGGTGGTGGCAATTTTGGAGGCTGTGGAAGGCAGAGCAGGGAAAGGAAGCACTGGGTGGACCAGCCATTTCTCCCCATCTTCAAGCTTTACACGTTTAGAGCTACAGAGGCATTTTCCCAAGATAATAACGGAGATAAAAAGCCAAGAGCCATATTTATGCCAGACAAATTGCCTAATGCTGCTTCTGACTTCACAGTCCTGGGGCTGAAGGTCACCCAGAGGTCATCCAATCCAGCACCCTATTGGTTTTGTCAGCACCCCTAAGGGGATAATGAATGGCTACCACAAACCTAGCCCTAGTAAGTGCTCAATAAATGGAAGCCACCATTGTCCTCACAACCCCCTGTCTAATCCATTTCACATTGGCAGGGATTCCCAATAGCTGGCCTCGTTGCCAATCAGTAGAGCAGCCACTTGCTCAGCTGGAGGCGCTGGTTTCCTCTCACAAAGATGTACGTGGCTGCAAACATGGGATGGGGGGCATTACCTATCTCAGACTTGTAAAAACTACATCTCTCCTCACACATTTCCAGTCTCCGGCACAACAGATGAGGTTTAAGCTACTTGTTAAGTTACGGCAAAGCGCCAGCTCTCCTCATGAGAGCAAGCCCCATCCCCCACCCTCTACTCCCCCATCCCACCCCCACCGTGTGTGTGTGTGTGTGTGTGTGTGTGTGTGTGTGTGTGTGTGTTCAGCTCTACCTCCAAATTCAGCTCACCATCAGGCTACCGCCCTTCTCTGGAATAAGGCCGCAAGGCCTGTAGCCAGTGGGAGAAAGGGCCAGTCCTGTCCTCAGGCCAAGTTCCCCACCTCTAACGCAGGGTGGAAGGAACATGGAAAGAAATGATGGTCAAGGCTGTGCTGAGAAACACTGATGGAGCCCAGCCAGTACCTACGCTCCCCAGCACCTCCCCATGGGGTCCAAAGGAGGCCCACAAAAAAGGACAGTTTACTGGCCTGGCTGCTTTAACACCTGGGGCACCCAGATGAGATCCATTTGTTAGCCCAGTCAGCTTGGAAGAATTTGTTGAGATTCTAGCTCTTATACATACGCTTTTTCTGCAAATTTATTTTCTTTTTAATTGTGTGTTTGCATGCTTGTCTGCTGGGGATGTGTGCATGTAAGTGCAGTGCCCACGGAGGCCAGATCCCCTGACACTGGAGCTGGAAGTCAATTGATATGAGTCCTGGGAACTGAACTCAGGTCCTCTGCAGAAGCTCAACATGAGCTTACCCACTGAGCCATCACTCCAGCCCCAAATGTTACACAGGTACCAGCTGTAGGAGAGTGTGTGTGTGTGTGAGAGAGAGAGAGAGCGAGAGAGAGAGCATGCGTGGGGAGCCCACAGGTCAATCTCGGAGGCCATTTCTCAGGTACCCTGAGCCAGTCCCAGTTTTGAGACAGGATCTTTTACTGGGTCCTGGAGCTTGCCAAGTCCACTAAGCTAACTGACTGGTGAACACCAGGAATCTGGTTACCTCCACCTCCCCACTGCTGGGATTAAATACACATGTCAGCATGCCTAGCTTTTGACATGGGTTCCGGAGACAGAAGGCAGATCCTCAGGCTTATGTGGCAGGCACTTTGCCAAATGAGCCAGCTCCCCTGACTTAGCCCGAGGGCCGTGATTTCCCCCGTGGGCGTGTCTAAGTCAAAGGATAACTTATCGGAGTCAGTTTTCTCCTGCCACCAAGTAGGTTCATGGCATTGAACTCAGGTCCTCAGGCTTGGCAGATGGAGCCTTTAGCCACAGAGCCATCACTTAGCCCCTAGAAGAGCGCCTTGCTCTTGAGCTCACCTGTTTACTTTATGGCCTCAGTTCTTTGGCATTACAAAAGTCATTGTGTGAACTGTGTAGGGCCTGCTCACAGTCAAGCAGGACAGGAGACATGCTGTCCGCAAGCCACATGCCCAACAGAAGCCTAGTCCATGCTGTAAGTTCTATGTCTGGAAATTCTATTGGGTCCTTTTATTTCTTCAGTTTCTTTGTTGGTCATCTATGTGGTTCTCCCTAGATCACTGAGTGTTCGTATAGAACATGTAATTGACATTTCTGGTCTTGTCAACTGATTTTTATCATTTCTAGCCACATCTCAGTTGATTTTCTTCTTTCTATGGCTCCTGCTTATCTGAAATTTTTTCTGTATCTGGTGATGGTGTGAGACATCGTTGGTTTTACCCTCTAGAAACAGTTTTGTGACATGCTGGACTTCGTTGTCTACCTTTAAAGAGTACTGTGTTCATCCCAAGGCTCAGTGAAGCCCCTCAGAGGTGACCTTTCTTGAGGACAATTCAGAGAGGTCTTTATTCTAAACTGATCAGCTGGTCCTTGAAATGGCTATAAAGAAAGAGACAGTGTGTGGTTTGTTGTGTTAGCAGTTGCAAGGGTACTGAAACATTCCACCAAGGCGGGGTTCTCCATGCAGAAGAAAAGTCTGAGTGAGGAGACCATGAGGAAAACCCCAATAGGCTGTCGTCTTCTATGTGGAACAGGGTGGCATGTCTGTTTGATGAGTAGTACTCAGTGTGTGAGTACAGAGATGCCTGTATCCAAGGTCAAGATGGCTGCTCAATGGGGCCACTGCTGGGTACAGTGACCATGTGTCTAAGGCCAATATGGCTGCTGAGGGGAACCACTGCTCTATACAATGACCATGTGTTTAAGGCCAAGGTGGCTGCTCAGTGGGGCCACTGCTGTGTACAGTGACCATCAATCTATGGCCAAGATGTGCCAAAGGCTAGGGATTTTGCTTGTGTAAAAGGCTGAAACTAAGTTAATGTCATGCTGATTCTTAGAGTTGGAAGGATACAAGAAAAATTACCAGTTAAATCTGTGCTAAGTAGGGGCTGGAGAGATGGCTCAGATGTTAAGAGCACTGGCTGCTCTTCCAAAGATCCTGAGTTCAATTCCCAGGAACCACTTGGTGTCTTACAACCATCTATAATGAGATCTGGTGCCCTCTTCTGGTCTACATGCAGGCAAAATACTGTATATATATGATAAATAAGTAAATAAATATTTTTTTAATCTGTGCTAAATAGGCCTTCCTGAATTGAGAAACTTAGAACCCATATGTGATAGTAAGGAAAGGAAAAAAATAAGATACAGATGATGATGACGATGGCAGCGGCAGTGGTGATGGTGGTAAAAACTAAGCATAAAAACGATCAGCGTTTGATGCTTGGTTCACAGTGTCAGAGAAGACTTCATCCATACAAGAGTTGACAAAGAACAAACAGTCAAAACACTATGAATGTAACATTTATATAATTCCTGATTGTTTTGTGGTTCTTCTTGCTGTAGGTAGCTTATTGTGTATGTGTATGTGTGTATGTGTGTGTGTGTGTGTGTGTGTGTGTGTGTGTGTGTGTGTGTGTGTATACGTATATATATTTGAAAAAAAGGCAACTGTATCAGGAACCCTGGGGCCTGGTAGAAGCTTTAGTACCTTTGGTATGTCCTATATCAGGACATGATCTTTGTAAAGTGAGATAGGTTTCTGCAGACCAGAATTACTTAAGTCAATATAGATACAAGCTAGCTCTGTATGGCGCTAACACAAGTGAAAACAGATACAAAGAAAAAAGCCAAACATGTCACTGGGAGACTAGTGTGGGCAGGTTTTTCAGCAAGCCATACTCCCTAGGAGATGAGCATATAAGATCTCAATCTGCTGCTGGTGAATCTTTGGAAGAGCTTCAGGAATGGCAAAGAGTCTACCACAGTGGTAAAACGCAAGAAGCTGGGGAAATGGCAGGTGAGTCCGACTGCACCTTCCATAGAGCACTGGTTCCCAGCCTTCCTAACGCCATGCCTCGTGTTGTGGTGACCCCAACCATAAAATTGTCTCATTACTACTTCATAACTCTGATTTTACTACTGTTGTGAATCATACTGTATGATTCACAGGATGTCTAATATGTGACCCTTGTGAAAGAGTCATTCGACTCCAAAGGGGTCATGACCCATAGGCTATGAACTGATGTCATGGAGGTAGGAGGTCCCCACTAGTGAGAACCTTTCCAGCCCCTTCTCCAACAGTGACCAGAGGCATATGGGGATCTTGAAGGGGGACCGAAAGTCCCAGGTTAAACTGTAAATGTCTTCTGTTCATATTTTAAAAATATTTAGTGTCTGGAGAGGCTGCTCAGTGGTTAAGCACTTGCTGATCTTGCAGAGAACCTTGGGGTTCAGTTCCCAGCACCCACATGGTGGCTCACCATCATCCAAAACTCAGTCGATACAATGCATTCTTCTGAACTCCGTGGATCTCATGCACCCACATTCTGCCCATAGAGACATGAAAGAATAAAATATACATTAGATATATATGATGATTCCGTGGATGCTAGAAGCAGGCACACCTCAGTTCCAGGAGTCCCCAAAAGTACCAAAAGAAACAAGCATCTTATCTTTTCTTCCAGTATGGGGTTTATTATTGTAAGAGAAAGAGCCTTTTTATTTAGATAAAAATGCGTAATTGTTGGGAGTTGGTCAGCTGCTATTAATTGTAATGCTAATAACTGGCCCCCAAAATCTGGAGGTGACCCAGATGAGCACATTATTATGTACAGCAAGTGATGCTGTGTAAACTTTACTCACCAATATTCTCTGATTGGTTAAGTAAAGTAACTGACAGCCTGTAGCTGGGCAGAAGGAAAGTAGGTGGGGCTTAGGTTCCCGGGCTTGGGGGTCAGAGGGACCAAAGGGGGAGAAGAAGATGTAACAGGAGAGGATGCTGGAGAGAAGGAAGTCACCATGGGGCATGAGCACATGGTCCTGAGGGCTGGCCTGATGGAACAGAAGCAGTCCAGGTAGGAACAATTATGGCGAGTAACTTGGGAAGTAGCAAAATAGTTTAGAGGGTTGCTACCTGCCCAGCTATAGTGTTTAAAGCTTATTATAAATCTAGAAGGTCCTGTCTCGATTACTTGGGAAACTAGCTGCAATAGAGAAGGCATCTAGAATCTACTATCCCTCCCACAACAGTTAGTAAACATTTATGTAGAGTACAGGCAAATGAGATTAAGCCTGATGAGGGGTGGGCAGCTGTTTCCTCCCAGTAAACTATGTGCATTTCTCTTCTGGCACATAACCTGATAACCCAGCGAAAGAAACAGGTGCTGGCATAGACAAAGAGATGAGTGACTATCCCTCCATTGACCTAGGCTAGACTAAGCAGCTAGCACAGGCTACATTAAATTCATGAGGGTAAAGGATAAACAGAGGTCCCATATAAATACTCCAGGATAAAACAGCCAGATAATCAACACCAATAAGCAAAATATTTTTATGTTGGATTAGACCTTGCTAAGACTTCAGCCTTCTTCTTAGCAGTAAATGTCTATGATCACCTAACACTTGCTCAGAACAAATGACAAAAAACTTTCACAGTGCTTCACCAAAGTTATCTTCGTGATCCCACCACAGTTCCTTAGGGATGATGGTTCAGGACATTGCATTATTGTCCTGTCCACTCTGTAAAGAGATTTCTACATTTTCTACAGTCCAGGACCCCCTGCCCAGGGGCTGCTGCCGCCTGTGCTTTCTATGGGTCTTCCCACCAATTAAAAGAATCCCCACACGCATGCCCAATGTCTTAGAGTTCAATGGCTGTGATAAAAACATCAGAACCAAAAGCAACCTGGGAAGGAAAGACTGTATTTCAGCTCACAGCTGGTATGTAGTCCACCATCCAGGGAAGTCAGGGCAGAACCTCAAGGCAGGAACCTGGAAACAGGTACTGATGCAGAGGACACGAAAGGATGCTGCTTACTGCCTTACTCTCAATAGCTTGCTCAGCCTGATTTCTTATAGCACCCATACCATAGGCCTAGGAGTGGTACTACCCACAAAAGGCTGGGCACTCTCACATCCATTACTAATTAAGAAAATGCCCACAGGCCGAGCATGGTGGCACATGCCTTTAATTCTAGCACTTGGGAGGCAGAGGCAGGCAGATCGCTGTGAGTTCAAGGCCAGACTAGTCTACAAGGTGAGTCCAGGACAGCTATGGCTAGAGAAACCCTGTCTCAAAAGAAAGAAAGAAACAAAGAAAGAAAGAGAAAATGCCTACAGGCCAATCTTGTGTGAACATTTTCCCAAATGAGATTCTCTCTTCCCAAATGACTCTAGCCTATGTCAAATTGACATAAAAATGCGCCAGCATACCCAGAGACCTCTCTTGGTCCTCTTTGGTGATTCTAGCTTCCGTCAAGGTGCCTCTTAACACTAACCATCACATTGGACACTGTTTCTCTGAGCCCTCTCAGCTTTGTCACAAATATATTTTATTACCTTTTTCTAGATACCAACTAAATACATTTACAACCCACTATATATCCACATGGTCCCAAAATTCCAGTTCAAATACCTCTGCCAGAATTTAAGAATTTTGACACCAACTTTACCTCTTATGAGGTAATCTTCAATTATTTATTGATTAATTTGATGTTTTAATACATGCACTTGTTAAGAGGTTGGTACAATCAAGCTAAATAATGTATCTATCAAGTAACCTGGAGCTGGGCGTGGTAGTACACTCCTTTAATCCCAGCACTCTGGAGGCAAAGGCAGGATTGATGTGAGTTCTCAGCCAGCCTGATCTAGAGAGTTCTAGGACAGCCAGGGCAACACAGAGAAACCTTGTTTTGAAAAACAAAACAAAAAACAAAAAGTAACATGGATATCACAAATGTGTTGAAAACACACACACAATTCACTCTTGAATTAATTACTTCTCTGTTGCTGTGATAAAATACCATTACCAAAGTAACTTATAGAAGAAATAATTTATTTGGGCTTACAGTTCCATCACAGTGGAGGATCTGAAAGCTTAGCAAGCACAGCATCAACAGCAAACACAAAGCAGAGAAAGCAAACAGGAAGTAGGGCAAGGCTTTAAATCCCCAAGTTCTGCCCCCATTGATACACATCCTCCAGCAAGGGCACGCCTCCTAAACCTCCCCAGACAACACTCACAACCTTGGCTTAAATATTCAAGCGCCTGAGACCATGAGAGATATCTCATCCAAACCACAGCTGTCTTAGCAAGTGTCCAGTATGCTGCAGAGTACTGGAAGCCACAGTCCCCATAGCACACACTGCACTCCCGAAACCTTTCCATCTTCTGTAACTGAAACTGGACCCACGAACAGCATCTCCCCATGTCACTTGCTGCAGCCCCTGGGGGCCACCCTTCTGCTCCCTGCTTTGGTAACAGTGATAGCATGCAGCACTAGTCTTGCCTCTGTCTGACCGCTTAATGTAATGTCCTCAAGGGTCACCCACATTACCTCATGTAGCAGGGGTGCACTCAGCCGTCATTTGTAGGGATTAGTGGTTCCCCCCTTTCTTTCTCCATCCCTCCTTCCTTCTTTCCCTGTATGTGTTTGTGGCAGAGAGAGAGAGAGAGAGAGAGAGAGAGAGAGAGAGAGAGAGAGAGAGAGAGATTTCTTTCTTCTTTGTCATTCAGCTACAGAGACACCGGTATAGTTTTTTTTTCCCAACATCACGGTCACTGTGCTGCCGTAACACTAAGCATGATGGTGCTTCCAAATGCTGTCATAATTTCCTGTGGATATATACATCTAGCAGTAGGAATGATGGGTCATGTGGCAGTTCAGTGTGTAACTTTTGAGGAACCTCTATGCAGTTTCTTTTATAATCCCACTGACAGTATACAAGAGATTGAGGTACTCTCCACCAGTTTTGGCTGCATCTCTCTAACTATAAGTAACAGTGAACATCCTTTCATGTATCTACTAGCCATTTATATCTTTGGAAAAATACCTATTCAGGTCCTTTGCCTGTTTTTATATCAGGTTATTTGTTGTTGCAGTAGTTGTTTGAATTTCATATACAGACTAGATATTAACTTCTAAAAATAGCCCACTTTTGCTGATACAACAAAATACTTGAGCTTGCAATTTTTAAGAAAAGGAGTTCATTTAGTTCACTGTTTTGGAGGCTTTTGTTCATTTTCGACAAGATCTGCTTTACAAAGGCTGGCCCCAAACTCATAGCCATCTTCCTGCCTCAACATCCCAATGTACCACTGTGAAAAGCTAAGCTATGGTTTTAAAGCTGGTAATCCATCAAAATGTATTTATTTATTCTGTATACAATGTTGTGTCTGCGTGTAGATCTGATTACCAGAAGAGGGCACCAGGTCTCATTATAGACGGTTGTAAGCCACCATGTGGTTTCTGGGAATTGAACTCAGGACTTCTGGAAGAGCAGCCAGTGCTCTTAACCTTTGAGCTGCCTCTCTAGCCCATAGCAATCCACTCTTGAAAAAATGAATCAGAGCCCTTCTCAATTGTGTTAGGTCCCCCCGAGGGTGTTGTCATCAACAACTTAGTTATGTCATACTGACTTCCACCTCTTAAAGGTCTCACACTGGGAACCAGTCTTGTAGCACATAAATCTTTGGGGGACACAAACCATATCCGGTCATAGCCAGACTCAGATCAGCACTGTGCCCTGACCCTTGGGCTGTTCCTTACTGCTGATCTTTGGTGTCATCCTCACTCCCTACTTGTGTTTTGCTTGCTGTGTTTGGAGACTACACCTGACGCCTCGCTGCCCAGAACATCAAGGAGCTCTCCCTCTTCCTTTCCTATTGGCAGTTCTGCATATCAGGGTCTTAGCTCTGCTTTTAATCACTTTGAACCCATTTTTTACTATCCCCTGTAGAACTGGCTTATTAGTTAAACATTTCCCTTAGTCTGTTTTTAAGCATGGAGAGTTTTTATTTCTCCTTAATTCTAATGAATATTTTCGCTGGGTCTAATAGTCTGGGTTGATGTCGTGGTCTTTCAGAGTTTGGACTACATCTTTCTAAATCCTTCTGGCTTTAAAGATTTCTGTTGGATAATAAGGTGCTATGCTAATTAAAGTGACTTAACCTTTCTCTCATACAGCCTTCAAGAGCCTTTCTTTATTCTGTTTTTAATGCTGTAACTAAAATACGTCATAGAGAATTCCTTTTGTGGTCCTGCCTATTTGGTGTCTATAGGTCCTGTCTATTTGGTGTCTATAGGCTTCCTGTGCCTGGATGGGCATGTCTTTCTCTAGATTTGCGGAGTTTTCTTCTGTGATTTTGCTGAAGATATTTTCTATGTCTTCACTGTGGCACTCTTTTCCTTCTTCTATGTCAGTGGCTAGAAGGTAGGGTCTTTGCATAGTGATCCAAGTGTCCCATGTCCCATTCTTCTTGCTTTTCTTTTCTCATTGGTATATACTGAGTAATCCAATTCTTCTCTTTTCCTTTCATCTATGTTTTTTACATGATCCACTAAGTTGCTGAGGCTTTCCACTGTAGGTTTTATTTGGCTTGTTTAGTTTGTTTGTTTGGTTTGTTTGTTTGTTTTTGTTTCTCTGTTTTATCCCTGGCTGTCCTGGAACTCACAGAGATCCTCCTGCCTCTGCCTCCCAACTGCTGGGATTACAGGTGTGCGCCAACACTGCCCAGATGGCTTTTTTAGTTTTTTCAGTTTGGGTTTCCTTCAGCAATTTGAACTCTATTTATGTCTTGGGTTTAACTATTTCACTTGTTTCTTGCCTTTGTTTTTCCCATGTTTATAATCACTCTTTTGAATTATGGAAATTATTTCATGTCATTTTCATTTAGGCCATTAGTATGTGGTTTTCATTTTTTAGAGGAGATATTTTTTTCATTTTTCATGTTTTTATATTTGTATTGGGATTTATGCATCTAGAGTCCACTAGTTCAGTTTTTCTTTCTTTTCCACTTATTCCACCATTCTTCTTTCAACAGAGGTCTTTACACTGTTCAGGAAGGAGCTGATTCATAGCAGAGCTGAGTTTCACATTTTCTGCTGGTTGTTTGAAATCTAGTGCCTTCAGCAGCTTGGCCATGGGCATGAAATACATTTCCCCTGGCACTGTGGACTGTTCTATAGACCAAATGGATTGACTGGAGTGGCCCAATCAGGGTCCTGACCGGGTTCGGCTTAGTGTCAAAGGGAATAAAATGGGCCAGGAGTAGGCACTGGTCTCTGTTGAGCAGCTAGAGGGGCTCTGGGGCAATCTGAATGAAGGGAGATGAAAAATGGGGTGAGAGCAGTCTATCTGGGTCTCTGGGCCACTTAGTAGAGCTGAAATCTTTGTACTTTTGCGTGCTGGTGTGTGCATGAGTGAGTGTGTGCGTGCATATGCTGTGTATATGCAGGTGCCCAGTGAGGCCAGAAGAGGGCATCATATTCCTTCCTCTGCCCATTTCCCCCAGGAGCTGTTGCTTTGGTCATGGTTAACAGAGAGCTCCATTTTCTGTTCAGTCTCTGGCCTCTAGTGCTGGGACTCTCTCTGCTTTGACTACCTGCTGCTTGCTGCCTACAAGCTAATCATTGCTGCCACAACCCTCAGTATTCACTCCAAGGGGGTGAGACTCAGTAAGCCTCTTGGGACATGTCCCCATCACCAAGGAGAACACAAATTCACTACATCTTACCTTTTCTGGTAGAAGAAGTTCAAGGCCGGCACTGTGTTTCATGGCCCTGAGCTGTGGAGCTGGAAGAGGGCATGTGCCTACGCATTCCGTGTACGTGCACGTCGATCCCCTTTTCTCTTCTAGTCTCCTGGGCTCTTACAAAGGAACTCTCACCTGCCAGTGACCATCAGAGTTGGTATTCCTGTGGGGAACAAGGACTAAAATCCATTCTATTTTGCTGGTATCATTCCTACATTTTAACACAATTGTGATTCCATTTCTATTTGTCAAAGTTGTAGCTAATCTTCTTTTAAAATACCTTTCTTTAAAATTATATATTTATATGATGTTTACATAATTGTATTATACATTAACTTTTTATGTAATTATATATTATTTTATATACTATTTATATAATTATATTTAAATTTTATTTTATTTAAAAATTGAGAATTGACAAGAATTTTTCAGGCTGGAGTGTATCAGTGGTAGAGTATTTATCTGGCACATGTGAAGCCTTAGTTTCAATCCCCGGTATTGTGAAGAAAAATGAGAAGGAAGGACAGAGGACGAGGAAGAGGAGACAGTGAAGGAAGAAGGAGAAGAGGGCAAAAGAGTAGGAAGAGAAGAAGGGGGAAGGAAAAAGAAGAGGAGGAAATAATAACAGTGGTCAAGAAAGGAACCATTTCACCATCTTCCTTTACAAATGAACAGGCTTGGAGGCAGAAGAGCAGCTCAGTCATCACTGCCCAGTGCATCACGACAACAGAAGGCTGCCAACCCAGCTCTATTCATTGCAACCACTGAAAAATACCGAGCCGACGGGAACCTCCCCTTGACAGTAAAGCTATAACTGAGCTGCCTATTGCTCCCAAGGCGATTCCCAGATGCTGCTGGTGTCTCATTCTGTAAGGACAGCAAACAGCGGCACACGTTGTTGGACCGCACAGCCAGATCTGAGGACTGGCAACCCTGGAGCCGCCTGACTCGAATCAGCTGGCAGTATGTCAGCCAGTAAAAACAGAGTCACGTAAGGATGCACACAGATCTTGGTGATGCTTAAATGCACTTAGGAGAGAAAAGTGAAATTTGGACCCATCATCTTTGGCAGCATTCCTTTAAGATAACACAGAAAAGCCTCGGTGACCATGGAAATTAGAGCTGTGTGCCCAACAAGTAAGAGGTACTGTGGACAAAGGGAGCTGGTGACAGAATAGCAAGCAGTCACAGCCTCTGTACACCAATCAGGGCTTTAATGAAACATTTGGGATTCCATGGAATAGGTGAGACACTGGAGTGAAAAGTAAGACCAAACCATCTGTATCTTATGCAGGTGCAGATAAAACAGTATGCCCTGAGTGATTTATATTTAAATGTACATTTCAAAAATAATTACAATTTCCAAACAGCAGATGATAATTCTGTTCAATGCACAATCAAAAGAGAGATCTGTGTAGTTCACTAAACACTGATTTTTTTTTCCTTTTTTGTTTTTTTGTTTGGTTTTGGTTGTTTAGGAAAGTGAGTAAACAAAGTTCATCCCGCTGCGCAATCCAGAGCGCACTTGGACCTGTGGATTTCCAGCCTTGTTCTAATCATTCTAATCAGCCACCTAGAGCAGTCTGGCTTCTTCCTGGATTTGTTCCAAATGATTACAGGAAACCCAGCATCAACTCATGCCAAAAGATGTTCCTCTCCAGAAACAGGCCAGGGCGAAAAAGGAGACTTCTCCTCACTGTCATGCCTCTTACCAGACATCTCAGGCCAGTCTAATATCGATCAAATGACACATCATTTTCCTGACCAAAATTCTCAATTTCAGCTACAGAAATAAGAGCATCATGACCTGGCACAAAAGTGAACAGACAGGGGCCATAGCTTTGCAAAGCAGACCAAACCTGCCACTAGAGATGACTCCTGGTTAGCATCGTGCTAGAGGCAGTTTCTTAGAAAGATGATATTTACTTCTGTTATTGTTTCTTTGCTTATAAACCACGCAAACAATCAGTTGGAAGTATTCAGTTAGCTGCTTCCATGGGATGAGGCCCTGCTTTAAACAGTAAGGAAGCAAAGCCAAGAGCAGTTCTTACAAATAGCCGTCACTCAGCCAGGCAGCAAGAGTCAGCAATGGCCACAAGGAAAATGTATTCTTTAAGAAGCTGACTGTACATTTTCATTTTCTCTCATTTTTTAAATTTTGCAAGTCGCTCAGGTGAGAAACTACCCAGACCTTACATGTCCAGCCTCTAGAATTTAAAGAAAAACATTTTTCTTCCATAAACATCCCTTCTTGTGGAAATTTGTTACATTTGTCTCAGAGAACAGCAACAGCGAAGTCACACACTCACTAGAACTCTCCTCACAAGGCAGTTTCTGCACTTTCACCTTAACCGTTACCGTTTAACAAGTAAAGCGCTGTCTCCACAAGCCACACTTGAGACACCACTCACATGTGTGCAAATGATGGAGCCCACTTGCCTAATGTCGAACAGAAAAGGAACAAAAGGATCAAAACTGAAAAAACATAACCGACCCCCCCAAAAAAGAAAACCTAGGGCAAATCATGAATGACTTTGGCTTTGGATGTGACTCAAAGGCCCAGGCAACAACAATAACAAAGAACCAAAAAGCCGAACTATTGGGCTTTATAAAGTGTTTAGAATACCGTGCCTCAAAATACACTATCAGCAGGGTAAAAACACAACACACAGATGGGGGAAATATCAGCAAATCATATCATTGACAAGAGATGCCCAGAATACATAGAGAACTCCTGACTCTAAATAAATAAAAATCCCTACCCAAAATGGGCAAGGGCAAAGTAGTTGAAAAGTCATTTTCCCAAAGAGGCACATACATAGCCGGACATGGTGGCACATGCTTTTAATCCCAGCACTCGGGAAATAGAGGCAGGTGGATTGTTGTGAGTTCAAGGCCAGCCTGGTCTACAAAGTGAGTGTAGGACAGCCAGGGCTACACAGAGAAACCCTGTCTCAAAAAAAAAAAAAAAACAAACCAAAACAAAACAAAAAAACAAAGAGGCACATTAAAAAATGACACTACATAGTACTGACGAGGAGAAACTCAAGTCAAAAGTACAATGAGCTACCACCTCATAGTCATCAACAAGGCTACTGTGGGAACCAGGCCCGACTGGGCTGCCTACCTGTCTTGCTGTTGCATGTCCTGTTTTCAGCAGCTTCCATGTCTAAGCTTATGTTGGTTAGCTAGTCACGGTTACCACTCTGAGAACGCACCCCTCCCTTCCTTGGGATTTTTCCTCCTGTGCACAATCACCTCTTGAGGGATTTCACCTGTGAGTGGCATTCTTTTTTCTTTTTCCGTTTTCCTGCTTTGCTGCCTATAAAAAAAGGCTTTATGGACACCGAGTAAAGGCCGCCGCTCTCTTGGCATGAAGGACCCGCTGTTTTATTGTGTGTTAAATCCGCAGTCCCTCGCCCTTGACTTGGTACCGTGGTGGCGCAGGCGCCACAGGCTATTAAATAAAATACAGAAAATATCAAATATGGGCAAGGCTATAGATCGAGACTCTCATCCACCAACTACCTTCCTTTGCTGGAATGTAACAGCGACTGTACTGGTCACCTTTCCTCTGCTGTAGCAAAGTGACTGACAGAATTAACTCACACTGGGGGAAAAAAAAACTGGTTCACAGCCTTGGACTCACAATCCATAGTCATCTGGCTGCACTGTTTCTTGATGTGTGGAGAACCAGAACTTTGGGATGGGAAACACAGGTACTTACCAAGAAGCAGAGAGAGAAAGGGAGGGACTGGAGACCTGCTCTGCATAACTGCGGATTCAGCTAAGTCTCCATCACCTCCCACCAGTCCACAAAGCCAGGACCCAGGATCTGCTTAGAGCTCTCATGATCAGTTACCTCTCCAATGCCCTACCTCTAGCACATCCCTGCCATGAGGACCCAACACACACACACACACACACACACACACACACACACACACACACACACACACACACACGTGCATGAGCATAAGCCTCTGAGAGACAGTTTAGATTCAAACCGTGACAGGAAGTAAAACTATGTCACAGGATGCAGGCAGCTGAAATAAACGTCACAGCCTAATTCGTGTATCCACGCCCACATAAATGACATTCGCAAGAGCTACATCATAGAAATAACTCATGAACAAATGAAAACATAAGCAAAACAGGGGACAGTCACACAGTGGACCTCTGGCTACAAAGGGGAAAAACCTGGGGAGGCAGCAGCCAAAGACTGCCAAGATAAAATAGAATGGAGAGTCAGGAAATTTCATTCGCGAAGAATGGTTAGTTAAACTACCTTAATTTTCTAACTTCCCCTGAGATTATATATGACTTATATTTTCTCCCAACATAGAGCCTTTAATGCAGAAAGACACCTCCTAGCCTTTCATTCTGGTCAACTGCGTGGCTATTCTTGGGTCAACCAACCACAGGCTCTAGGCAATACAGGTACAAGCAGTTCTCTTAATTAGAAAAGCAGTAAGTCAGACTAAAACGGCGGGGGGTGGGGGGACGCACAGGTGGAGGGGGGAGCCGCGGGGAGGGTGGGGGTGGAGTGGGGTGGGCCGGGCGATGAAAACAGCAAAAGCTGTGTTCTTTAGAGAACAAATCCATGTAGCCTAAAGCAGACACCAGGAAAGGAGATGGAAAAATTAAGACAAGAAAAAAAAATCATTTTCCATATAGTTTCTGGTCTGATTATAGATCTACGTTACAAGCCAGAAGAAAGATGTCTCTGCAGGCCGTGAAGGTCAGTCTTGTTGCACAGAGAGAATACATGGAGTGGAAAACATTATGAGTCTATTCTCATCTGAAAAATACTATTTTCACAGGTGGGCGGAATAACCAATATAAAGCAAAGTTAGGGAGATACGTTTTAACAGGAAATCCCGTGTTAGGGCCCAGTACTAGACTTCCAAACCAGGGGCCCAGGGTACACAGCATGGCAAGTCCCACCCCTTTCCGACCTTTCAGTTAACCCTAGTTACCGTTCCTTTTTGCAGCACATTGTGCGACAGTATTCGACGCGTTTTACGGCGCCGCTGCCGTATTGCGCGCCACTGCTGGAATTGGCGGTGGTGCTGGCTCGGCCACCTCGTTCTGCACTTTGCACTGTGGCGGTGGGCTCGCGCTGGGATGAGCGCGCGGTGCCGGGCCGTGGAGTGGAGTCATGGTGAGTGGCCAGCGATGACGGGCTCCGAAAGGGCGCTAGCTGGCCTGGGCGGACACGGAGACAGACCTTTGCTCCGGCCTCCCGCTGGCTCCAGCTGACACCCTGGATCTTAAGCTGCAGGCAAATGTTTGCGCCTTCTGGGAGGTCGAGCTGTCCCCCCCTTTCCCCCCCTCCCCCCCCACACATACATACATACATACATACATACATACATACATACATACATACATACATACATACATACCCCTTACGGTGGAAATGCCTTACTGCAATCTTTCAGGGAGTCTGCAAGCACTGTTTCCTAATCCAGCAGAAATACTACTTCCACCAGTCTTTAGAATGAGGTTCAAGTGTCTGCGGGTTAAAAATCTTTTTGGCGTCTGAAAAATCGCCCTCTTACTGTTGTGGATAAGCAGGTTGACTTCCCCTTTCTTCTTAGCGGGGGGGGGGGGGGAATCTCACATCCTGATAATAAATTGTGTGTAAAAACTGCAGTGGTTTTTGTTGTTTGTTTTTGAAGTAAGAGTCTCACTCTGTAGTCCTGGCTGTCCCAGAATTTACGGAGGTTCACCTACCAATGTCTTCCAAGTGCTGGGATTAAATACAGGTCCGGTGCTGCACTCTGTAGTTCCAGCTCCTTAAGAAGCTAAGACAGAAGGCTCACAATTCATGACCAGCTTGGACAACTTGGCAAGACTCAACCTCAGAATAAAGTGGGACTTTCACAAAGGCTGGAGACGTAATTCTACCAGTATATAGTGCCTACCTGGGGTGTGTGACAGCCTAGGCTCCATCCCTAGTCCTCTCAAAAAAGGAGAAAGAACCCACCTTTCACTGAAACGAAGGTTGTAATGAATTTGGATACAGACTAGGTGGCAATTAGAGAAGTAACAATTTAACTCTTTTTCCTCTTATTACTAGGCCAGTACAGTGGTAGCAGTCGGACTGACCATCGCTGCAGCAGGATTTGCAGGTTTGTTTATGGTTTGGGGGGAGGAGGAGTAGACTGGTTATAGACTAATTTGTTTACTGTTACTTTTGGTTTTAGGCCGTTATGTTTTACAAGCCATGAAGCATGTGGAGCCTCAAGTAAAACAAGTTTTTCAGAGCCTACCAAAATCTGTAAGACTTTAACTTCTTTGCTAGGTATATTGCCTGTATCTGAAGCCTAGAGCTGCCCTGTAGTCTGAATTCCACAGGTCCATGAAGTTCAGTGGGGAGTTGCAAATCTTGCAGTGGTGCCACACTAGGAATTGGTTTTCACTTGAGAATTGAGGGTGGGTGACCTTCATGGGTTTAGTGCTACAAAGAGTAGCTAACAGGTAACTTTACTACACATCTGCTGTCACATAGATAGCAATGCATTAGTTATAACTGCATTGGAACATTATACCCACTTTGGTTAAGAAGGAATCTGAACTGTGCACGTAGCACACACAGCTGGTGCTACCCTGGACATTGAGGCCACATCATAGACAGTCTGGGCAGCAGCATAAGGCCTTAGTGTACATGATCTCAGCTAAGTTTAAGGTCTTGGTGGCATAATTTCCCCCCACGCTATCATGAAGTCTTACTCTTTTAGTGGCTGCCTTGAACCAGATGACCAGGTGTTCTCTTGGTAACTGTTGTTTTATTAGGACCAAGGTCTTATCTGGAACATGGATGAGAATGGCTTCATTCACTTCCTGTCTTATATCCTCAAGACAGTTCTAGTTTGGTTGGAATAAAAATGGATGTTTAATGACTGTTAAAATAGTTGGTTACCACTTATCAAGCTAAAATACCTTGGGAAATACACTTGTAGTTTTCTGAAATGTACTGTTTTTCTTTACTATTTACCAACATCCCAGTTAATGTCATTAATCTTTCCTTCCAACTCAATTTCCCTTCCAGGCCTTCAGTGGTGGGTACTATAGAGGTGGATTTGAAACCAAAATGACAAAACGGGAGGCAGCATTGATACTAGGTGTGAGGTAAGATTTCTTATTATTATGAGTAAGGTAATTCTTACTAGTATTTGAAAATTGCAATTGAGAATAAGGTAGTTACTGGGGATCTTGTTGCAAGAAGGCATTAACAGTGCTGGTCACTGGAGCCTGACACACCATCCACGAACATCTTCAAGCCTAACACTCTATTTAAGATTGGGACTGCCTGGTTTGTACTGATATGTTGTTCTTCTCAACTACACAGCTTTTATTTTGTAAGCACTTTTGGTTCTGATTTAGAAAATGCATTTTTTTTTCATGGAGCGAAGGTTATTAACAGCTTTTCCTGCTGTTTTGTTACTTTACTACTTCCTCGGTGATTAATTTGGCCCTTCTGCATAGTTCATGTGATTTTAAGTAAACTAAGTAACAAGTATGCTTTCCTTTTCAATTTAGTCCTACTGCCAATAAAGTAAAGATCAGGGATGCTCATCGAAGGATTATGCTCTTAAACCACCCAGACAAGGGTAAGTACTTGTCTCTTGAATGTGTTGGACTAATTGCTATTAATGGGATATCTAATTCTTGGTATTGTGACTAAATGTGCATGTAAGTATTCTCCCAGTGTGATTCACACTTAACATACTCCAGCACTCATGGGGCTGATGCAGCATCAAGGGCTAGCCTGGGCTACAGTGACCTTATAGTCTCAAATAACAAAGATATAGTCAACAGTTTTAAGGACTACTGTGACTTAGCAGTAATAATAAACATTCACACCACTTCTAGGGCCTGTATTTATGGTAAAATGCTTATCAATAATGAAGGTCACAAGCACTAGTAGATATTTTGGTTGTTTTGTTTTTATGAGTATCTTGCTATGTAGCTAAGGTTGGCCTAAACATCATGCCCAGCCTGCCTCAGCCCTAACTGCTGGGGTGTATGTACCCCAACTCTTGCCTGTGTTTTGAGTTTTGTTGTGGTCTATTTTTGAGTTTTGCTAATTTGTCCTTAGACTGATAAATAACCAAGTCTATGTTTTATTAATGAAAGCTCTAAGGGGCCTCCATTTATTGTGGACACTTGGAACAGATTACCTTTTTAGAAATCTGAGCTATATTTGCTCTTGATACACTTCAAAGTATCCTTAAATAGTAAAAGCAAGAGGTTTGACTTGCGCACAAATCTTTTTGCTTGTAGGAAAAAAAAAAAGATACTGACAGATTTAGAAAGGAGAATGTTTAATATATGACTTCACAGTGTACGGAATTCAGCTTGTATTACTCAGGGTGTTCTGTTCAGGGTGGTAGAGCCCATATATAAATTCCACCAGTATCCTCTTCATCTCTCTTTGATGGGCTTAGGTTAGGACCACACTGCTCCATCAGGTTTGTAAATAAGTGAATCTTGATGACATTAGAATGGGTCAGCTAATATTGAGAGAAAAACTGAACCAGAAATGGATGTAAAGCAGGTAAGTCTTTCCAACATAAGCTCAGAAACCTGTGGGGAGAACAGTGGGTTGTGTTCACAAGAGTAGGCGGAGTTTCAGAAGCATGTGTGGGAGGGGCTAGATCCTAGTTCATATTTTAAGATTTCTTAAAAATGGTAAAACTTGTATGGAAACACCTTCCCCACTGGTCAAATATTTTACTCTGCCTTGGTTATAGTATCATAGTTGCTTTTTAGAAAATGAAGATACTATTTCTGTTAAGCCCTGGGGTCCTTGAAGTTCAAGTAACTTTGGACAGACTTACAATCTGTGCTCTAAATTGTGTCTCCCCACCCCCCCACCCCCTTTCTCTTATAGGAGGATCTCCTTATATAGCAGCCAAAATCAATGAAGCTAAAGACTTACTAGAAGGACAAGCTAAAAAATAAAGTAAAAGTGATGACTTTTAAGTTCATCAGTCTTCGTATGTTTTGTAATAAAAAAAGCCACAGAGCTATAATTTGTGAATATGGCTTGGCATAAACTAAATCAATGTCTTGGTATATTTTGTTCAAAAATTTGAGAATTTCAAAATTACTACAGTATTAAGAGTTATTATTACAAAGAGATACACATTAGGATATAATCATTAGGATTGTGTTCATTACTTAGTAAAGAAATCTGATCCTGAGGCTGCTCTGCAGGGTTGGGCCTCGCTTGAGACCGTCCATGCAGTCAGAGGCAGGCAGTTCTTAGCTTGGGGAGGCCAGGCTCCTCCAGGCACAACTGGCCCAGGTGCTCCAGCACTGTATGTCTAACAGTGTCTTAGGGAGTTCTCTGGCAATTCACTTATTGTGGAGCTCATGCAGACCAGGCTGGCTTTGAACTCAGGTCCACTTGTCTCTGCCACAACCAGCTACATTAAAACTATAACAGAAGCTGAAATATTTCTAAGTGTTATTTAGCTAGTCCCTTAAAAATACTTTTTGTTCCTCTATTTTGATTTTCACATAATTCAGATTTAGTTGTTTAGTTGTTATGACCAGGCTTACAAAATAGAGAGCCAATTGTTACACATACCTTTAATCCCTACACTTGAAAAGTGCTTTTCATTTTCTACCTCAACTGTTAGTATTTTGTATGCTGTAAATCCCAGTAACTTTGGAGGTCAACATTAAAAAAAGGTAAAACCCTTAGCCAATGGTCCCCTGTGGCATTTATCCTGTCAGCACTTTAAACTGTCCTGACTTTCAGCTAATGAGAGGGCTTGCCAAAGGCAAACAAGGCATTTTAGTTTATTCAAACTCACTATGGCTTAATTTATATCCTGTATCCTTAAAGTTGAATGTGGTGAAAACTAGGCTCTGGAGATTTTGTGTCGCATTAATTTTGCCACCCCTCCCACTAGGGGAAAAAGGGAGGCCCAGATAAAGGTACAGTTCATTCTCATCCACAGCAGTGTGTGTTCTGTAAAGTCACTGACACTAAACCACCAAGTACAGGATTTGTTCCTAGGAGGGCAGGTTCTTATGAACCTCTAGACACACGCTTCCATTTGAACATTCCTAATACCGTTCTTGCTTCATACACAGTAAGGCTGGAAGCACTACAACCCAGCCTGGCAAATACAGCCTTTGTTTTGAGACCACAGCACTTCACCACTGTAATTCGGAGGATTAGAGAAATAAATACAATTGTCACATTAAAAGTCAGCAAAGCCTGTTGCATACTGATGCAGGTTTTATGTTAGCAAGCAGGTAAATGTACTTAAGGGATCCACAGATGAGCATCCAAGCAGTATGGCTCACCCTTTTGAACTAATAAAAAATTTCAAGATTACAAATGGCTCATACACTAAGCCCTGATGTTTGTCCACAGGGCCCAGGTGTGATTCCTAGCACCCACACAGCAGCTCATGACCACCTGTAACCAGCCCCAGGAAAGCCAGTAACATCTTTCAGCCCCCTTGAGGGCACAGCCTACACATGGTAGACATGCACACAGGCAAAACACCCATACATAGAAAACTAAGATTTTAAATGTTTCTATGAGCAAATAATGAGTTCTGGTTAACATTTAAAGGCAGACTTTTGATAAGTAGTACTGCAAAATGCCCACAAGCAGTCACCCAATAACTGCAAAAATGATTGAGCACTGTAGACAGAGGTCCTTTTGAGTGTCAAATGCTATGCATGCCTGTTCTAAGACAGGTGTCAAACCATCAAGAGCCAATCATTCTTTCGTAGTATTTTTATTCTCTAGGCTTACCTTTTCCAAGTTGCAGAATCCATATTTTATTGGAAACTACTAGGCAAAACATTTAAGTGTCACGTATTTAAAGGCTCCTAGGAGATGATCTGGAAAGGGGCCATCTTGGTTCTGTTTTCTAAAGTGCTAAAGCATTCTAAGTGCATCTCAACTACTGTGTTTCTCACAAAGAAACCAAAATTTAGTGAAGTAACTTGTCCCAAGAGATATAGAGCTGAGTGGGAAAACCTGACTTTTGTTGTTTTTTTCCAAGACAGGGTTTTCTCTTGTAGCCCTGGCTGTCATGGACTTTGCTTTGTAGATCAAGCTGGCCTAGAACTCAAGAGATCCACCTGCCTCCGCCTCCCTAATGCTGGGATTAAAGGAGTATACCACCATGTCTGGCAAAAATCTGATTGTTTTCAGTTCCAGCTCCTAACTTCTGTAGTTAAATTAACCTTTTACAGTTCTGATGTGATCATATAAGCATGTTTCTTGGTCATGCATGCTAAACATCCAGTTGGTGTGTTTACTCAGTTTTGCCATAAACTAGGCAAGCACTTGCCAGAATTTCTACCAAATACTGTAATGGAGACAAAGGGATAGGAGACCAACGGCAAAACAGCAGCCCGAGCTAGGGACCAGAGTCTTCTGACAGACAATAAGATGTAAGCCCAGATGCCAACCTTAAATGTTTTTCCTCAGGAGCCATCCAGTTTGGTTTTTTAGACAAGGTTTCAATGGGATCTAAGTCTTATTAAGCTGGGAGGAGGAGAACTAACCAGAGAACTCAAAACACTGTCTCCCCAGTGCTGGGATTCTGAGAATAAATACTCCAATACCTGACTTTAATATGGGATTTACACTCAACTCATGCTTTCAATACAAGTACTTTAAGCAAAGCATGGTGGCAAAATGTCTGTGATAGAGGCAGGCAGAGTCAACATTATTAGGGCAGAAGCCCTAACACATTGTTTCAAGAAAGTTTACTTTGGTAATGTCAAGTAGACCAAATAGTCCCTGAAAGACAATCATCTTTGACCACCATGGATTTTTAGCTTATTCTCTGGCCTTTGAGCATTCTCGAGAACTTAAAGAAGCAGTGATGCAAAAACTCATATTAACTATTCCAGAAGGCCCATGGTTCTATCTGACCCATCACACCCATAGATTCTGAACCACTGACAGGTAGGTAACAGGGGAAATCAAATGAGCTGCTGCTCAACAAGGGAAATCCCAGAGGCAGTAAATAGCTCAGTGGGTAAGCACACTGTGCAAGCCTGGAAAGCTCAGAGGATGGAATGAACATCTTCAAAGACATCCTCTGATTTTCAAGTGTGTCCCATGACACAAGTGTCCCACACTCACACAAAAAATAATTCAGGAAAACCTCTAAATCTGTGAACTGCCGTCCTTTGAATATGTCCTACCTTAAAACTTATATGACAGAGGCCGGGCGTGGTGGCGCACGCCTTTAATCCCAGCACTCGGGAGGCAGAGGCAGGCGGATTGCTGTGAGTTCGAGGCCAACCTGGTCTACAAAGTGAGTCCAGGACAGTCAAGGCTACACAGAGAAACCCTGTCTCGAAAAAAAAAACCAAAAAAAAACCAAAACAAAACAAAAAAAAACCTTATATGACAGATGATTAAAATGAAACAATGTTTCACCTCAAATTAACTTAGTAATTCTGGGCCAGGCCACAGAGAGGTCTCAGATATGACAAGTTACAGCACATCTTCTGGTGATAATGTATAAAGGTTGTTTTCTAATTCAGAAACTTGAGGTTAGATGCCATCACCCTTACAGTAGTTGTAAGAAATTTACAACTCTGCTCAAGTTTATGAATAGCACATAAGACAAATCACAGGCTATGCTTAAGAAATAATATGCTCAGTACAAGTAACCCTGAGTGCAGGAGACATCAATATCCACACTATTTAGAGTCACCTGTTGCCCCAGAGACGGGAGGCCAGTGCTTTTCCCAGTCACTGTGACCACAGGGATAGGCTGAGTCCTCTTATGGTGAATCTGGAACTTGTTAAAACAAGTGCTGCCACCACAGTTGTCCTTGATGGTAGAATTAATTTTTCCTAAAAGTAACAAGTCAAAGCAAGATGGCTCAACAGGTAAAGTGCTTGCTGCCAAGCCTGGCATCCTGAATTTACCCCACAACCCGCATAGAAGTCCAAAGAAATATAAGCTTTAGGTAATAAATATGAATTAGTTTATAACTAGTAGAAAATCTGTTTGTTAAAAATAGTCTCAAACTGTAAGATTAGTAAATAGAGCAATTTTAGAATTAAGATACGATCACCAGACTACAGAGAAAGTTAAGACTCTACCAAGTACCATGGCAGTGTAGCTGAAGCTCAATGATATCCTTGCTATTTAGGGCTGCCAGGAAGAAAGGACTGTTTTTTAAGTTTGTTTTTTTTTGTTTTAAGCCTAACTGGAAATGTTAGGGATGGACATACCCAACACACACCACTGTCAGTGCTTTCATACTCACAAGGCTATGAGGACATAAGGTTAAAATGTTACTCTAGATTCCTTACATTAACACAAGAGAGCAGCTAGTCTAGCCCTTTCTGATAATAGAAAACAACACAATGGCTCCTAATTATGTACTTTTATCTATAGCGTCTCAGATTTTTAAAGTAGTATTAGACATGGACTTTGGGCAATCATGGTCAGGCGTTCCTGTTCTCTCAGATACTCAGAAGGCTGAGCCAGGAGCATTAACAAGTCAAAGCCAACCCTGGTCAGCATCTAATAATTTTGCACAGCCAGGTGGGCGTGGTCCAGCACTGAAAGTTTAAAGCCACAACAAGGCTATAGATTTGTCTCCAAAATTTAAAAATGTTGACAATGTTGTCAAAGCACTTCATGCACAGGACTCTGCGTTTAGTCCCAGACATCACCAAAAATAATTTTTTTAAAAAAGGTATGATTTTATTACAAACTATATGTGTTTCCATCATCCAGTGTTGATGGCTAACACAAACTCCTTATTGAATTTCTAGTACATTTACTTTAAATGTATAATTAGGTTGATTTTTTAAAAAATATAAGTAGTTGGTCACTTTTTATCCCTAAGACTAATAATTTACAATGAAATAACAATAAGCTTAATCTACAGGCATGTTTCAACCAATAGTACATACTTTCAAGTTAACACTGCTTTCTTCAAGATTGACTGTTATCAGACTGGAATTCCAACAGATTAAAACACATTAAACTCTTGCTATATATTAAATAGGTTAGAAGCAATTATAACACCCTGATTAAACATGGTAGGAGGTAATGAAAATGGTATGGGATAATCCAAGCCATTTAAAAGCACATTAAGACTGATCCTGGAGACTCAAGAGTGAACCATCTATTTAGCACTTTTCGCTTCTGGCTCAGTGCCCTACTGTTCTTGAGCTCTCCTGATTTAGAAATGCATTGTTACCACCTGCACTTAAAAAGTAACCCATCTAGGCCGGGCGGGTGACACATGTCTTTAATCCCAGCACTCAGGAGGCAGAGGCAGGTGGATTGCTGTGAGTTCGAGGCCAACCCAGTCAACAAAGTGAGTTCAGGACAGTCAAGGCTACACAGAGATACCCTGCCTTCAAAACCAAACCAAAAAAAAAAAGGAACTCATTTAACCAAGATCCTTTGCCTTTGTCCTCGGTAGCACCGAGGAAAATTTCCAAGAACCCACTGGACTGACATCCTGCTGAATTCCACATTACAACTTTATTTACAACTAAGAGTTTTCTGCGCCTCTGCTTATACTTTTTCCCGCGAAGAATTTCAGGATTCTTACCTTAACAACCCCTCATCCCCACCATCGGGAAAAGCAGATCATTTGCGACACTCCCATAATCTGAACTCCTAGTTCACAATCAGTTCAGGCTTACAAGTAACCCCATGTCTATCTACAAGCTTCAGAACTTCAAGCTGCACAAAACCTTTCAGAATACACTTTCTGCTTTCATATTTTGTGTAGGGTTTGTGGAAGAAGCTAATCTAACCAGGGTAGCAGCCAAAATTTCAAAAGGCAAAATACTTCTGGAGAGTTGGCTTTTTATTGACACTAAATAAAACTGACCAAGCCATCTGCAGCAGGGGTGGAGGGACGGTGAGGGATGGGGACAAACACCACCACACAACCCTGACAGCTCTTTTGTGTCTATTGGGCAAGTCACTGGATGGGTATTTTCAGGTAATGAAATCTCAGCTCTTAAAAGAATCATTACTAAATCCTGCTCCTCAAATGTTCTGGCACTACTTGATTTTAAAGATAGTTTAATCTTTATGACAAAAACATCTTAGGAAACTTGACATGGAAGAAAATGAAAATTTATACCTTCCAGTGTTATATTTCCCAGCCTCGGAATTAAAATTCGTTGTAGACTAGGAGTGTAGCTTAGTGGAAAAGTGTTTCAAGTCCCATCAGGCACAAAATTCTTTTTGCCCAACACTTCCTGGTTAATTTATGACACAGAACCAAGTAATTAAAAAGCCAATTATGTAACTTGTTTTCAAAATGAGGTTATGGTTATTTAATCTGTTGTAGCATGTTCTATACAAAGTACAAGAATTTCACTGTACATAACTCACTTCAAAGTCCTAATATCAGAACTTTAAAGATTAACTAAAAAAAAGAAATCTAGTATCAGTGCATGTCACTTAATTAGATTGTGATAGGCTATGGCTACACACTTATGATGAGAAATTGCCTATCTGTATTTGTATGGGAATTATCCTTCAGTTCATTTATAAAACAAACTCAGCATTTTTATGGTCATAATTAACAAATTACAAATAACAAAATTAAAGCACTTGTCCACAGGTCTGGGTAACACGTGGAACACAACCCCACAACAATGGAAGTATACATTTATCATTAAACTTCCACCTGAAAATTTCTTCATAAAATTAAGTCTTTTGAATGAAATGTCTTTAAATTTTTAATTACTGATTTTGAGTCACTGGTATAAACACCTTCAAAATCATTTCCATGTCACTCCAAAAGCACATCATTTGGCCTATTACTTAAAAACTGCTTACCATGCTTTACGTGTTAAGATTTTGGACGGCTCATTATGAATTATTAAAGTTAGATTTTAATACTAGACCTAAGAATAAATGCTTTTGAAAAGCAATCAAAGAATGCTATCCTAGGCCTCTACATAGTCCTACTTTGAAACAATTGGCATAAAAAATAGAAAGTTAAAAATCAGCAAATGGAAGATCAAAGTTTATTTACTACCTGCATACAAAAACATATTGCACATCAAACAACGAAAATCAAAAAGGGGGGAAAAAGGAAAAAAAGGGTAGAAAGAAAATGTGAAAGATACTCTACTAAAGACTAAACATGTAGTTTATACAGAATAAACCTTCTGGAAATTGATCTTTTCAGTAGTTCCGGCTATGTCTGAATGGACATGACTAGTCAGCTTAGTGTTTCAACTAAAGCTATGTTTGATTTTTAAATACTGTACACTTTAATAAATAAACCAAACAAAGCCTCAATGTAGAACAGTCACTGCCAATATCACCCAGTGTCCCTGCAGATGAGTTAACGTGTATTTCCAGTCGTCTGCAGAATTGCCTCTACAAACAGCATCTAAAAACACATTAAACAGACCAGTTTCCAGACTAAACTAATGAAGAAATTACAATTCAGTGCAAAATATTTTAGACTGCTTCATTCTAGTTTTCCTCAGGTGAAGAAGTGGTTGCATATTATTAAAAATGTAACAAAAGCAGCTAATGCTTTCATAAAGAATATTATGTTAGGGACCCCACCCCACCCACCTCCCCCCATCTCTGCCATATTTTGAAAACAAAATAACATTTCCTATAGCCAGCAACTTTTTTTAATGTTACATATACTATTCTCAAGGCACATCTGATGATATATTTTTAACACAGTAGGTGTCAAAGTATGTTTAACATAAGATTTCTTCAGGATCCCTCCCCTTTCTGAATTCCAAATGGAGGAACTGAAAGTGCGATGTAAGACTGGCGATCCATATTCTATCTTTGGCAAGCTTGTACAAGCACTATTGTAACTGTAATGTAAAACAACTGTAAACTAGGAACTTCCTTCAGTTATGAAACACCATTCACTGCTGCTTCTTGAGTGCTTTCTTCTTTTAAGGTCTTAGTCTTTTCTTCTCCTGGAGTACGTGGTAGCTTAGGAATTTCATCGCCAGAAGCGCTAGTTGGACCGTTTATTGCCTTTTCTGAAGGGCCATGTTCTTCAATCACATCTTTTGCCTGTCAAAGGGAGACAACTTTTTCAACATCTTTATAAATAAATCTATAGCTGAGGAGGAAAATAACTATATAAACATTAGCTTTAAAAATAAAAAGATTAACTTTTTATGCCATAAAGAAAGCATTTTAAATTTAAAACATATACCAATGTACTCGAATTTCAGGGTTTTAAAGCTGTATTGTCTCTAGTATCACAGAAAGCACCTGCACTGTTCAATGAAACTTGCACCTAATATCACAACCACTGGGAAGTTCAACATATAAATGGTGTAAACAGCCAATACAGGAAGTAGAACACCAATCACTCATTTTACTCACCTTCTGAATTTATGCATTTATGTATTAATCATTGTAAACATTTAACAGAATTGAAATGTAAAAGGTCTATTCCCACTTCTGAAAAGAAGTATATAGCCTTCTAAGTATCAAATAAAGTAAATGCTAATGTGATATCTATTTTTGTAAATGTCTGGGGCTCAAGCATGCATATCTTCATTTATCAGGGGCCTGGAATAGAACCAAGGAATATTATCTCTTAGGGGAAACAACTGGCGATACAGTAATTAAGTAAAAAAATAAATAATTCTAAACAATACGGAAATAATAAAAAACAAAACAAAAACCCTACAGGTTAAATTCTCCTTACCATTTCTTTCTTGTTTTTAGCCAAAGTTTCCCTTGGGAGGTTTCTTTGTCTGCTCTGAGACTCAGCTCTAGAAATATAATCTGCAACTGTGACTGTTAAAGATGAGAAAAAAATTACAGGTGTTGAAAAATACTTCTAAATTCTATTATGGATAAAGAGTAATTTCACTATTAAGTAAACTAACGGTGGGTTACCCAATTTCAAAATTCTACGCTGGGTACCCACCTCTGAACAAAAGCAAAGCTTGAAAAATGTGTCTATCATTTTATTTAGTACTGACAAGAGAAAAATTCTTTCAAGCTGGAACTTGAGGAAATCTAGATTGAAGTCTTTCCCCCCCCAGGAATCCAGCTATCTCCTGGTTTATCTGAGATTGTGGGACAGATCTGGTGTAGCAACCCACGGCTAGAACAAGCACTGCAGGTGTGGTGTTCTAAGTTCTGAGGGCTGTTTGCAATTGGGGAGGGGGACAATGATGATACAAATAATGATGAGACGATTAAAATTTTTAAGTTTTTTTTTTTTAATGGGGGTTGGGGTTAGCCCTCTGCCCATGAAAAAACAGCACAATTGAGGTATTGAAGTGGGGTATTTTGTGGTTCCTTCCTCAATTTCATACTAGACAGCATTTATACTATCTGATGTTCAGACTTAAAGTAAGTATAGGTAAACTAAGACAATAAACCACAATTGGGTGGACACTTTTCAGGGAGAGAAAGGAACAGAGTAAATACAGAGATACTGTCCCATCAACTTGGCTATCCTGCTAGGTCTGAAATGTGAGATAAGTCACACAAAGTAGAGTAAACCCTTTCTACCAACCTAATAAATGGCCTCTGTTGTATTAGTATTGTGCATTGGCCTCAGGACTTTAAACTCAAAATTCCTAATTTTAAATAATCATTTTATATCACAGACTAGGTTGAAGAAAACCCCCAACTCATAAAAGTAAAAAGGAGTCAATTTTATATTATTTGAAGCCACTGTTCTGGGGAGAATTGGTCTATTAGATTCATGCAGCTAACAAAATCATTTAATATAGTAAAAGGCTGCACTGTATCTTAGAATTCATTCCTTTTAATAATGCTTTACCTAACATTAAGAATTTTCAGACTCTGGAGTAGTGGCACACACCTGTAATTCCAGCACTCTGGGAGGAAGAGGCAGGAGGATCTCAGTGAGTTCGAGGCCAGCCTGGTCTACAAAATGAGTCCAGGACAGGCAGAGCAATTGATTACTTAAATGAACCTTAAAGATCATTTAAGCATCTTTAATCAAGACTTTTTTTTTTCTTTAAAAGACAAGGGTTTCTCTGTATAGCCTTGACTGTCCTGGACTCGTTGAATGAAGACATTTTTTATTAGAAAAGTACAGATATTTCAAATCTAAAGGTGCTTTCCTTCCAAAGTATAAGGAATGTTCATTCTGAAGCATTTAAATGGCTTCTCATTTTAAAAGCACTACCGAGCACAAGCTACTCATTTTGTCTACAGAGTGGGGTGGAGGGGCAACCCAATGAATTATTTTTTTTCTTAGTGTGGACCTCAGTGACACCTGAAGAAATGCATCTATGTCAAGATGGTGCTGCACAAACAGGCATATGCTCAATTTAAATGTATACTAACTACTCCTATACAAAGGTAAAACTTTGTAGTGATTAGTCCAAAGTTAAGCAAGTTAAGTGGCACTTAGTTCTGTTCCTTGCCCCCAAATAAAAGAGAGCTAGTTAAGAAACTTGTTTTATAGTTCTTACACAATACTGCATCTTAAAATTTCAATAGAAATTTAAATTTCAAGGAAAAAAATCTAGGCAATTTTACGGTATAATCAGGATCCTGGAATTTCCTGTGTGAGCTTAAGAATCAACTGACACCACCATAGTGCCATGTTATCTAAGTACAGAGAAGACCACTAATGGTTAATTTATATAGACATATGAGCAACTACAAATTTTAGACAAAGGAAGAACAACTATCAAGTTTGTGTGGAAGCTGTCTCCCCAGGCTGCTGCAGGGACATGAAGAAACTTTGGAGGAGGTAGGGACTGGAAATAAAGGAATTTGGTAAGAAAACCCACAATGGCTCTTAGGAACGGTAAAGAGAGACTCAACAGCACATCACTGTCAAAATTATCAAAACTCCAAATTAGTCAGTTTAGTTAATTCCATTCAAAATAATCTAACTCTTTTAGAAGAAATGTACACTTAACCATCATCACTGGCTGAAGTTATGTTGAAATTTATTGCAGGTTAGTTAGCCCATACTAATAGCCAGAATGTTCCTCATTACAAAGTGGGACTAGAAAATACTGCTATGCCACTTTCAAAACTAAAATTCATGACCTCTTCAACTAAAATCATTTCTAACGTTTAGAAGGAAAAGGAATATAAAGGGAAAACTTTTCTGAACTCTATCTTTGATAAAAGCACTATCTTTAAAACAAACTCTTCAGAATGGGAATTAATGCCCATAACTGACTTTCCAAATGTCTTTACAACTTCTGCACTCTAAATAAAGATTTACAATTTACATTATTTGGGGAAAACACATAAAAGAACATGTTTTGGAAAGAATGCAAAAATTGATTGGTTTGAAAGGGGTTTATTTCTACTGCACACAATTTTTTCATAATGAATATACAGTGATTCTCTGTACATAAGAAATGAATTGTGTTCAAAATAAGACATAGCAAACAAGTTTCTTTCCAGTTACCAAAACTTGTGACAACATAAAATACTGAATGAGACTAAGTAAATACTAGTCAAATGATTAGTATGTGTCAAAGAAAAAGCACCGCACTACAGTAACACAAAAACATTAACATGCATCTTCTTTTAAGAAAAAAGACTTATACATTTAAAAAATAAATTTGAGTTCTATACTCCCGCCAAAATGAGGCACCCATTCTAGATAACAGTAAGCAGGAACCATGCAAAAATTGCCTAGTTTTGCCAATCAACCTCCAACACAATTCACACTGTAGCCCTGCAATGGCAGCCCCCATTTTAAGTTAGAAGAAACTGCCAAATGAATAAAGTAAAGATACTGAGAGCATATCCATGGAAGAAATTAAAAGACAACATTAGTTCACTTAAGACTGGATACTAAACATTTATATTGTGAAGAAAGAATGCATTTTCTTGAGCAGTGTCATTAGTTGAATAAATTATGCAATGCAAATTCTGAATGTATATACACACATGTGAACATGTAACTTTTAGAATGCAGACACATGACATTTTTTTCATGCTTGTGACCTGACACCAACAGGCCCACTCAAGTTACCTGGCTGTCTATCTTCTGCCTGACCCCTGAAACGACGCCTGCGGCTACGATTGCGTCGCTGGGGTTTTTTTTCACTATCATCTGTAATTGCAAAGTTTACCATCAACTATTCTGACAAAAAAATAACAAAACAAAAAAGAACAAACAAAAAAATTTTTTCTTCCCTTATTTAAGGAAGGGAAAGAGAAGCTTTTAATTAAACATCAAAGATAAAGCATACAATACTGACCAAGAATTATATACATTTTTATAGCAGAAAGCATTCCACTTTGGAAATTAAGAGAGTTTTAACTCATAGTAAAGCAAACTGCTATGTAATTGAAACTACCATCATCATTCAGGAATATATCATTTCCCTCCATCATATCTTGGGTCTCAAAATTAGTGACATTTTAGCCCCTTATAATAAATGATAGCTCTATACATCCCCTCCCCACCCCTAGCAATGTACCATAATTATTATTAAGGGGAAAGAACTAAAAGAGTTTTTAAAAATTCTGTTCATGGACAGTAAGTAAGATCAGCTGAGTATTTATACTGATTTAATGGTATGAAAGGTCAAAATGGAGCCTCCCAGTTTCAGATAGTTTGACAAATATGGCAAGCACCTATCTCCCTCACTTAACCACTAAAAAGATCATTTCTGAATTATATATATATAATATATATGTTATATATATTATATATATATAGCTCAGCCATTATCAGTATATTACAATCACACACAGAGAACTTCTCCCTAAATGCTTACATACCTAGCCCATTTTCATTAACTGAGGCTGTATCAGATTCAGTCATTCCATCCATCAGAACAGCATCTTCATCGGTCCTTCGTCTACGAGACCGCCTACGACGGTTAGTACTGTGATGAGATTCGCTGGCGTCAGTGTCTGCAGTCTGATCTGATTCTGTATTATCAAGTAAGCTGTATGGATTGCTGTCTGGATCTTTGAGCACTATATTCATGTCAGAGGCAAGAAATATTCATTTAAGAGGGCAGCAGTTAAGTATGCTTGATCTACCGAATTATATACACTAACCCCCCAATAAAAATATAAGCCTGAAATAAAAGTTTGTAATATAAAAATGATTAGACATAGTAATTTTTAAGGGGAGTGAAAACTGTAAAACAAAAAGTGTGTACAGATGATATATTAATATCATATTACGCTGGGAGTGGTGGCATACCCTTTTAATCCCAGCACTCAGGAGAGGCAGAGGCAGGTGGATTGCTGTGAGTTTGACGTCAGCCTGGTCTACAAAATGAGTCTAGGACAGCCAAGGCTACCCAGAGAAACCCTGTCTTCAAATACCAAATAAATACATATTATATATTTCATAAATAATTTTCTAAAAAAAAAAATCTACATGGGTTCATGAAACCAATGCCCATGGATACTGAAGGATGACTAGATCAGAAAATACTATAGTACCTACTAATTCTGACATTCATACTCTTAAGTTAATCCTACCCAGAAAGTAGAAAAATAAAAATGAGGAGAAATATTTAGCTACTAGGTGACTGTAAGAGAGTCATTGCTTCTCTTACAAATTTGAGGTGACTGCAGCTGTTCTGTGTTAATGGACTATTTCCAAATAAAAAAATCATCTGCATCCAAGACCTAATAAAAATCAGTAAATTATAAATTAAAGCAATCAAACCACGTCCACACAGGAATAAACTAAATCAGGCTGAAATTATAACTGGTTATGGAAAAGAACAATGTTCAAACAGTAACTTGTGTTCCAACTCTAAAACCAAAACATAAAGTGAACTTAGAAAAGAACAATTTCAATATACAAACGAAAGAAAAGTGCCCGTCTTACCTATGCGCATCTACTGCTTCCAACACTCAAATTACAGAAGACAGTCACCTAATCACCATTACTCCTACGTTTTCCTTGATAACAGTTAGCAAGCTAGTATCTTTACAAAAGATACTAAGTTTATTAATAATAAATACTAAATAATACATTTATTTTGTAATTCTACAAAATATAATTGTATAACAGTATACAGTCTATTTTAATACAAAAATTACTTTTCTGAAAAAACTAAGTTGAATTTTCATAAATAAAATTAAACTTAGGGCCCAATGAAACTTGTGACCCAATTACTGAAACTCTACTCTTCATTTTATGCTGATTTGTTCCAGTGTTTGTACATTAACATGTACTTTTAATATGCAAAGACTACTCTAAGACTTAAAGTAGTACTTTATAAATATTACACATGATCTTCTTAATGAACACACAAGTAATAGTGCTAACATACCATGCTTTAAAATAACCTCATCCATGTGCCCTGGAAACCCTCCCCCTCTTGCTCATTCTACTCACAGAGCATCCCGGCAACAACTACCATAATAAAAATATAATCAAATGACAACAGCCAGTAGATGCTTGAACATATGGAGTCCTTAGTCATCGCTACACTGTATCTATGAGCATGTGGTGTGCCCATGCACATGTACAGATGCCTACTCTGTAATTGTTCTTATTTGCTAAGCCACCTTTCCAGTCCCTCTATATGCCTCTTTATGGTTCAACTACTCAGTAGATTTTCATAAGAAATGAGTCCACATTTTTCTCTTCTCAAACCGTAGCAAAATAATTCTTGGGAAAACAAGAAATATTACTAATTACCAAAGATCCTAAAATGGAAAAGGATAAATGCAGTTCTCAAAGAAGAAGAAACCAGCCAGCTGAAAGTTCTGACCCATATATTGGAGTCATAAGGAAACCTTCACTGGGCATTACTTTACACGTTTCCTCTATCAGTCACTTTACAGTCTACTATGTTCTCTAAGACAGTAAGCAGAACCACAAACATCCTAGGAGAGGAAATAATCCGTGCAGGGTTACACTGTTTACAAAGCATGAATGCTGACATAGTATGTAAAAGACTACCAGAACTGATGGAGGATTTGCCACCACGTGGTCCACCACGACCTCGACCCCCAGAAACACTTCTGCCTCTTCCTCCTGGGCGTCTCCTGCTGTCTCGCTGATGTCGAGTCTCTCGATCATCTTCTCCTGCCAATGACCAATCACTCAGCTCGTCTTTACGCTCGGATTCTGTTTCAGATGGGTTAGACAGCTCAGAATTTGTACCTTTGTGGGGAAAGACAGCATATAAGCCAGTTAGGTGCATATGAGCAGAAATACTTAAGATTTGCAAAACATTATTTGCTAAGCATCATTTAAATAAGCATTGTAACTGTTCTGAAGAGAGCAAAATGAAAAGTAAACTTTTAACGCAACCATTAGACAATTGAGAGGAAATGTATACAAAAATGCAGTTGTCATAAAGGTCTCTGCCCATTTTTAAATTGATAGCTTAAATCATCAGTAGAATGTTACCCAATACCTAAAAATAAATTTAGTCATATTCAGAAAAACTAAGTTTTAAGCAATAGTGTTTCTGTTATTACTGACTTGAGTATATATTTTGCTCACACATTTTAATAGCTCTCAAATCAGAACACTTATTATAACTGATAATCTCTCTTAAAACCTGAGTGTTTACTTATTTGTCAATTAAAATACTATTGCCTCAGATTAGCATGTTACTGTTTCTGAGGAAACAGCTAACTAACAACTACTAAAACGTGGTAGCGCACGCCTTTAATCCCAGTACTCGGGAGGCAGAGGCTGATCGCTGTGGTTCCAGGCCAACTTGGTCTACAAAGTTCAGTCCAGGACAGTCAAGGCTACACAGAGAAGCTCTGTCTCCAAAACCAAACACAAAACAAACAAAAACCCCAGAAGACATGGTCACTGAAATGAAATCCATGTATCTTCTCCAGAAGTTGATATCTAAATCACACCATTAAAAACAGCCCCCTTCTCCTTCTCTTATTTCACTGAAAGTAATGTTTGTCTATCATGCCATGTGTTACTATTCAACATTTCCCTCTATAGATATACAATGAAAAGGTCTGTTAAAGGGTGAAACTTAATCTTATTAGTGTCCTAAATGTGTCCTAATGTGCAGAAATGTCCACTTGATAAATGAGTTTGCTCTCTTATTTTGAAGTTTAATGGTTTAACTCCCAAATAAGATGCAATGGAACCCCTGAAGCTTGGTCACAGGTAAACTCCACGAGCAGTCAGTGTAGTCGTACAGCACTAGTGCTCCTGAGACAGTGAAGCAGAAGCAAGAAGGTGTGAGGAATGAAGCGCTGACGTACCAATGCAAATTATACAAGAAAAGATGAGAAACCGTCTTGCAGAGAAAAATGCCATTTTTTACTCTCAAGTGTGTGTTAGAATGAGAACTCATAAGAGAATAACGCACCCATTTTTAACACTTATTTGTCCAAATGCCAGAAACACTGTAGCTGAATATTGTAACTGTTTAAATTAGACAACTGTCATCTCATGAACAGTGAAGCAAATCTGTGCAGTAAACTATTTTATCCTACCCAGGGATAAAAGCAAGGAAACTACTACTTAAACTTTAACCTAAATTCATTATTTTGTGGGACAAACATCTCACTCACACACACATGCATACAAAGTTGATAAACTAGCTAATACTAGTGTTTTATGATCACAAAAAGTCAATTATAAGGCTAAACCATGACATGAGAAGATTGTCTTAAAATATGTGGACCCAAACTATCTCATGGGTCTTTAAATCCTCCTCCTCATGTCATAAAAATGACAGCATGAGGACTCTGTTTTCATTGGCATTTTAAAAATAGAGGCAGGCAAGCAGAAGCCTGGAATGTTAAGCTAGCCAGTTCCACCAAACTTGCAAAACACAACAACCCTGCAGCCCAGGAGATGTGTAAGAGGTTAGCCCAGTGAGACAACGGTCAGCTATACACTAAGGTGTGCAGGTCATACCTCTAGGTTACTATACAGGTGACTAATTTGCTCTGCTGAAAATAATGCAGGCACGTCAACATCTCAATCTTGTAAAGTACAAGCAGGATAAAGGAAAGAAATCCCAGGCCAGGCACGGTGGCACACGCTTTTAATCCCAGCACTAGGGAGGCAGAGGCAGGCAGATCACTGTGAGGGTGAGGCCAGCCTGGTCTACAAAGGGAGTCTAGAACATCCAAGGTTATACCAAGAAACCCTGTCTCTAAAAACAAAACCCCAAAAAACAAAAACAACAACCAAAGATATCCCAGAAAAGTTTTTTAAAATGAGCCATGATATTCACAATCACAACTTGTTTTTAGCCAATTTTCATAATCAAGTCTTTTCTCTACAACTTCTATTATTCTTATCAAAATGGTTCCTTATCATTTTAAATAGTCATGTAATAAAAGCTTGCATTAAAAATATTTTATTATAACCAAAATGTGATAAACTTCTAAGACTCAAACTAAGTTAAGCACAAGCTTAGAAATGTTCTCCTAGTAAACATTGCTTATACAGTGTTATTACCTAGTCCTTTTGCTAAGTGTTCAAGAACATGTTTTTAAATTCAAATGGTCATTTCTCTAAAGTTACTTCAAAAATACTGCTTCTCATTCCACAAAGCTAATTCTGCCATCTACTGAAGGATCTGTATAGTTTTGCAATCCAGATAATTTCCATTGCCATTTCCCCATATATTTATTATCTACTCCTCAACCATCTTTACCATTGTCTCCCTCATCAATAAACAGAGGTCTCCGACCCTAATCAAACTGTTGAATGGCTTTTTTTCACCTTGACATACAAAAGTTGTATATGATTGTTAATTTAGGATTAAAAATACAAAGATATGGTTTTAAATGCTGGTATTAAATATACTTCTGGAAATACAGCATTAGCTTACAATCCTTCATTCTCTTAACACATGCAGACTTTCATTTGCAAGCTTTAGTACTGTGCTTATGAAAAAGAAAAATACAAAATAAATAAATAAAAGTGGGCTAGAGAGATGCTCAGAGGTTAAGAGCACTAGCTGTTCTTCCAAAGGTTCTGAGTTCAATTTCCAGTAACCACATGGTGGCTTACAACCATCTATAATGAGATCTGGTGCCCCTTTCTGGCATGCAGGTGTACATGCAGGCAGAACACCCTATACATAGTAAATAAATCTTTTTTTTTTTTTTTTTTAAAAAGAAAATGAGATACTTCAATGTACGGATACAATACTAAAAAGAAGGGATACTTAGCCTTCTCCCTGTACAAGTGAAACACAACAGAAGTGTAGTGCAACATTGTTAGATTCCTTAGTTAATTCAACAAGAAGTCTAGATCTGAACCTGCACAGTGCAAACCTGCATTCACCTCTACTTTCTGTAAATGCTTCCTATTTTGGCCTAGGTTCACAAGCATTTCCTCAAAACAAGATGAACACACGGAGAAGAGAATAAAGAACAGAGGAAGGAAATGAAGGAGGGTGGGCAGGAGGATCAGGTCACTGCTAAGATCCAAGTCCAAGTGGAGAAAGATGGAACAACTTCAAAGCTGAACAAGAATAAACGAGAATTTAAGATTAGAAAATTGTTAACGTCACAGGATCCACTGATCTGCTCCTATCCTAGGCCCCAGCTTCAAAGTGAAAATATAAAAATGTTAATTATAAAAGGTTGACTACCTTTTTAAGCCTTCATTTTGAAGACGCGTTGCTACAAAAAACCAGTTGCATGCAACAGGGTACTAAAACACTCAAGCCTGCTAAATCAAAAAAGTCTATTTCAAAGCTGCTAAAGACTTATTATATGCAATGCTGATCTAGTGATCAGTTTACTTTTCATTTGTGCTTTTCTTAGAGGTAGCAGTACCATACCAAGATTCTACAGGAAATGTACAAAACCACATTAATTGGAACACAGGCCACGTGCCCATTCACTCTTTGTACTTGCTCAGTATAAACTACCAGCTTAAAAATTATGCTAGAAATTGTATTTCTAAGTGTTTGTAAACTATATACCTTTCTCTGTAACTAGTATGTCACAACAGGACGTATACTTCAGAACTACCTTTCACCCTCAAAAACAAATTAGACCTAGTATGAACAAAATGTACGCAGCATCTAAACTAGAACCATTACTCCACACACTATTAGAGGAATAAAACAATGTTCTCTTTACCATAACCGGAGGTGTAATTAGGACCGCGACGACCTCTGCCTCTTCCACTATAAGACCTAGAACCTTGTACAGAAGAGACGGTACTTTCATCAGTGGCATATCCTTTCTCTTTTTCAGGCCCTCTGGTGGAAGAAGGTCTGAAACCCATACCAATCTGTCGTAGCTGTTCATCAATCTGCAGGCGCTCCATTCTTAGTTGTTCCACTTCCTACAATCAAAACAAAGAACTGTTCTTGCTATTGGCGTGGGTGCGCATGCATATGTACTTCTGCCAGCCCGTGTGAAACTAGGGGTAATCACCTTTACCTGCTAACCTCTCTTCCCCAGCCCAAGTTCTAGCTCTTTAAACAGGGAGTTAATATTGTGTTAAAGGTATTATTAGTGAGCTACTTTACAATCAGATTAGCAATATCTTGAATTATTTATGACTGAGAGGAATAAGCAGACTTATTTAGAAACTAAGGTCCATCAACATGTGAAGGTAGTAACCCATCTAAGCAAAGCTATTGGCTAGGAGTTAGAATACAGAAGATAAAACTCATTTGCTCACAAGGCCAAGACTGACAGTTCAAAGAAATGGGATGATATTATCAAATATGCTTTCAAAATACTAGTACAACAATGCATTAGAGAGGGGAAAAATATATACTAGAAATAGAGAGCAGGATATTACAACAAAAAAACAAAAGGAAGAAAACAGAAACCAACAACTATGATGCTTACTGACAGGTGCTCTTTTTCTACAATCCTTGTACATTATGTTTCAACCAAATAAAAAAACGGTGCTGAAGGTGGAGATGAGAGGCTGATGCCTGTTTTGGCTATCATGCACTTGGCTCTGATGTCCATCTCTAGCAACTCACCCCTCCCTCAGAATTGATGGAACAACATCTATTGGGAGTAAAGCAGCTGACTCAAACACCAGTGTTATCAAAGAGAACCAATTCCACCTTGCGAGCAGATGGCAAAAAAACATGAAAATAGAAACCAAATGGCCCTAGCGAAGAGCACACAGCTATTGTAATTAATGACAAACACTACACACCTCAAGAATGGCCTTTTAAAAAAAGAACTGTAAAAGCTCAGAGAGAATACCCTCCCTCCACCAAAAATATAAGGGCAAAGAACATTTTATGCTTAGGTTCTCAGCAAAAATCAGACAAAACTTAATTACAAATATTTAAATATACAGCCATTACCATAAGCAAACATGTTCAACAAATAGATACCTTATTTGCATCAGGTATATAACATCCACACAATAAATGCAACAGGAAGGTACATGAACTCACTGTGAACTGTATACATACCTTTAAGTAAGCAATGTGATATTCTAGAAGAACTTGCACATTGCCAATACTTTCTTTAGTGCCGACAAATACAAATGGAACCATTCCCTATGGGAAAGGAAAACATCTTGAATTTAAGACAATATATAATTTGGCAAGTTTTTCTATGACACACAGTAATTAATCTGAAATGCCTTGTTTGTGGTAAAATTTACATTTCAATTTGAGTTTTAAAAAAATTGGGGCCCAGGCGTGGTGGCGCACACCTTTAATGCAGCACTCGGGAGGCAGAGGCAGGAGGATCACTGTGAGTTTGAGGCCAGTCTGAGCTACAAAACAAGTCTAGGACAGCCACAACTACAGAGGAAACCCTATCTCAAAAAGCAAACAAAAGGGCTGTGGAGAAGGCTCAGAGGTTAAGAGCACTTGGTTGCTTTTCCAGAGGTCCTGAGTTCAATTCCCAGCAACCACATAGTAGCTCACCACCATCTCTACTGGGATATTCTGGCATGCAGGCGTACAACGCAGACAGAGCATTCATATATAAAATTAATATATATCCTTAAAAATATAGTAGTAAAAAGGGCCCAAGCTACACAGAGAGTAGTACAGTTAAGTTCTTCTTCATCAAGGAGAACACACAAGGATAAACTTACTCTGAAATAGGAATACTGAAAGGCTAGTGGGAATAAGACAAAGATAAAGAAAGACTAGCTTTGATTATCAACTTAAAAAATTGTATTTGCTCTGGGCATGGTGGCACACTCTTTTAATCCCAGCACTTGGGAAGTAGAGGGAAGTTGATCTCTGTGAGCTTGAGGCCAGCCTGGTCTACAGAGTGAGTTCCAGGACAGCCTGGACTACACAGAGAAACCCTGTACTGGAAAACCAATAAAGTTGTATCTGAGCTGGGCGTGGTAGCACAAGCCTTTAATTCTAACACTTGGGAGGACGAGGCAGCAGATCTTGGGTGAGTTCGAGGCCAGCTGGTCCACAAAGTTGAGTCCAGGACAGCCAGGGCTACACAGAGACACCATGGCTGGTGTACCTGAGCTATTTAATGGTCCCACTGTCATAGCAGCTCGTTTAGGTGTTTGAGAAACATCAACATTATTATAATGTTGGTCACATCAGTTTTAATCCTTATCTGAAAGGCAATCTAAAAACAATACGAAGCAATCAATAGTTACAAGATACAACACATTTTAAAAGTGTATGATGAAATCACTGAAAAAAGGTATTCTGACCCTTGTGAAACCAATGTACATACAGTACTTAAATAAATTCATTTTTAAGTGTATCTCAACTCTATATTCTAACACAAAAAAATTCTTGGGACACCCAATACTTAGTGTCAAGAAACTGATCTGAGTTAAATGTCCACAGCCTTTCTCTTTGAAAAAGACGGGCTTTTCCCAAGAGTTGGCAAATTCCCAGACAATACTATACAGCATAAAACTGAAGTTGTTGTAGTGTCTTAAATTCTGGTTGATTCCTAGGAGTAACCCTTGGCTTATTTTCAGGCTTAAAAGCCCAAACCAGCTATACCAAGCTGACCACTGAACCGTGAATCTGATTAAACACTTTAATGTGTAAGCAGTTAAGAGCAGAATTGTAAGCAAAGTATCAACATGAGGAGAGACTTCATTCAGGACAGAGCAGAACAGCAACATGAAATCGTAACACATTCCAATCAAGAAATGGCCAATTAATTCTTTTACAATTAATTCTACAAAAAGGCCAAAGAGTCATCAAGAACTGCTTTGGCAAACTGCTTCCTTGAGCATCAAATTCTACAGCTTTATATTCAAGAGGAAAAAATATCTAATACGGAGCTGAAGTGACAGCTCAGTGGTTAAGAGCATTTTTTTTCTTGCAAAGGACCTGGGTTTTGTTCCCAGCCAGTAGTAACTCCACTACCAGGGAATCCATTGTCTTATGACTTCTACAAGCATAACTTGGCATGCACATGGTACACATATATACATGCACGCAGTTCATACACATAAAGTAAACAAATCTAAAGGGGGAGGAGAAAAAAAATAAATAAGATTTCCAAACGAAACTTTAAAAGAACTTAAGTACTGACAAACCAACCAGGAAGCAACAGCCCACAAAACCGAAAAATGATGTCTAAGTATATAAAATAACAGTAAAAAAAAAAAAAGAAAAGAACTTTCAAAAATAAGAATATCCACAGTATTAGAAACTAACCAAGAAGCTAGCATAAAATAGGCAAATTTAATTAAACACTTACATCTTCTCTAGGTAGTTTATTTTCATTGTCTCCTTCAATTCTTACTCGAACCACACCAGATTTATCCACTATTTCTTGAATAACTTTGCCATTTTTTCCAATAACTTTTCCTTTAGTGAAGAAAACAAGTTAAAAACTGATTTGTTATCCATCCAGTACCAATCTAGATTATTTATGACTCTTCCATCAAATGATAACCACCAAGCAAAGATGATCCTTTTTACTTTAATAACCTCGCCTGAGGACTGCTGACAAGTTTTACACTTGTCTGAAACTTTCTCCAGTGTATGCCTGAAGGCTACTGGCTGCAGCAGACCAGGGTAATGCACATGCAAGATAATCACCAAGCCTATACATTTTTAAACATTAGAACCATTTCCAATACTTTAAACTATCAACTGCAATCCATTTCAAACCCGTGCCATGGAACATGACAGAAAGCAACTTTCATTGGTATTAGCCATGTCAATTTGTTTATCTCATTCATGTATGTTTATACACATCCACACACATATATTCTTACAAATGGAAACATTTCATTGTCCGCAAGTGTTAAATACTTCATAGTTTTACATAATTGCATACAGCATGTATATCCTGTCTTGCTAAGTATGGCACATTGTAAAATGATACAAAATTCACACCTTCCTCATACTTGACCTGTCACTCTCAAACAGCAGTTATTGAACATAAAATACTTAAAAACTCCATGGAGGTCCTCTTTCCCTACTGTAAGCATTAACCTGAAGAACCAATGTGCGCAACTCAAGTACCTGGTCAGTCCTGGGATATATGTAACAGAGATACCCTTTATTAAGTAACTAAGTCACTTTCAGAAAAGCTTGAACTTCAGTAGAAAGGAGATCAAGTTTGTCATGTTGTGTGCTTGCAAGACGAGTTTCCACTACATAAAGACCAATGCCCCTTTGAAGTTGTTCCTGCTAATGTATCCTTTCTAAAGCGCATATAACTATGTAAACTAGGTACTACAGCACAAACATACTCTTTCTAATGGGATTTTTTCAATCTATTATTCCTATTCCCATCAGTAGGCCTCAATTCAAAGAGCACAACTGAACGCGTAGATGAAAACTGACACCAGAATTCATAAGGCTGTCTTCTTGGAGAAGCCCTAGTAGCAGCAGCAGCACAAAGCAGCCTTCAGATTACACAATGAAGCTGAAGCAGCAGCCTCATCCTCTACCCTGCTAAAAATAAGCAAACATCTTTTCAGAAAACAAGTGAAGTTGAGGGGCATAAGCCCTTCCCCCAAAATCTTATTCTCTTGCTTCTTGGAACTACACCAGTGGTGGTTAAGATCCATCACCCTTCTGGGTCCTTGGCAGGGACCTACCTTTAAGTCTTACATAGTCCCACCAGAGACCTTCAATATTTTAAATGATCATTTCCACAGTTTAAATTCCAGAGCATATTGACAAACTGAAGCAGACCTGTAGTATAAATTGAGCATTGAGTATAAATGTTGAAGGGACAATGTTAAGAAGTGATTAAAGGCAGCGTCTTCTAAGAGGTGAATGGTTTTGGTCCACTTTCATATCAGTGTTCAAGAAATACTTCTTTCTTTGATTTTGGACAGGTGGGAATGATCAAACACTAGAACGCCTTGTAAAGCAATCTACCTTCTCTAGAGCTTACTCACCAAGTGGTCCTCATTCCCTTCTACTCCTCAGGTTCTCCTTTTCTTTCATTTGGATTAAGAATATGCACTTTTCAAGACTGCTTAACGCATGAAATACTTGAGGGATATACAGTATTACTCTGACAAGCAACAGAAACATCCATTGTGTCATCACTGTGACGTTGTTCTTGCTAATGTATGCTTTCTAAAGAGCACATAAGCAATTCAAACAATAAAGCCCAAACAAGACAGGACAGTGGACAAAAGATACATAGTATGGATTCCCCCCATTACACAAATAACTAAAGAACCAGGAACTACAAATACAACCAATCTCCTGATTTCTGAAATACCAGGAATTTTTATTCATTAGTACTGCAATATTTGGTCTGAAAGACCAAGGCTTATCTCTGGAGAATTACACTGAACAAAGCTTTATTTCCTTTTCATAAAACCCACCAAAATCTTTTTTTTTTTTAAAACAAGTGAAGAAGCCTTAGTTCAGTTAAATGATATTCTCCAGGATAACTACCAAAGTCTTAGCACTTCACCAATGTAAATAATTGACAAAGAATACAACAAACATTTCAAAAGCAGCTCTTGTGGCTGGGGGTATGGTTCAGTGGTAGAAGACCTACCTAGCATGGGCAAGGCCCTGGGTTCAAACCCTAGTACTGGAAGGAAGAAAAGAAAAAGAAAAGAATAAGGGAAAAAAGATAATAAAATTATGTATGGCAGGGCAGCAAATAATATACTTGCCATACAAGCCTGGCAAGCTGAGTTTACTCCCCAAAGCTCATGTAGAGGTACAGGGGAAGAACGACCTCCATAACGCAATTCTCTGGCTCCACCCACACAGATCCCACCAATGTGCTCAATTTTTAAAATTCAAAAGTAGCTCTTTTCCCATGATTTCTTTTAACAAAGTTTTGCATTTTTGTTTATTAAAATTAGACAATGCTTCACGTTTATTATCTCAACTCATCTCTCTAGTAATTCATTATGCAGCAAATAATGACATACCAAAAACTAATCAAGTGGAGTTTGCATTAACTTGCAAGATATATCATATCCTTTAAATCTCCTGGAGAGCCTTCTACTATTAATAGCTAAACTAGAAGAAACAATTTTTTGCTGGAAACCCCCATGTGGAAGCAATTTTGTTTTTTTTCCTGTATCTGTCCCTGCCTTTTTATTATTTACTTATTTGTCTGTTTAGAGACAGGATCTCTCCCCTAACCTGGACTCCATTTCCTCCATTTAAACCCAGGACTGGCCACCCTGCCACACCAGGGTTTCAGATACACTCTGCTACAACAGACTTTCATGAAGGCGCAGAGGATCTGAACTCAGGTTGGACAGGAAGCCCTTTATGTAGCTCAGCAGCCATGGTGTTTTACATCTTCCAATTTTATTTTACAGGATGTGACAAACGAACATGCACAGACAGTAAATTACCTTCCAATGGAACCCAAAGGGCTCAAAGAAATTCCCTAGGGCCAAAAAACAAGTAGACAAAGGAAACAAAAGTTCGTGATTTGCTAGTAAATTCCACCATATTATGTCAGTACTTAACTTTACATTTCCTGTTCTAGAGAATCACTAGGTACTTAACATATTCCCAAAGCCATCCTATCTGCATCAAGAAACACATACAGAGGCATAGAATGGTTCATCAGTGCAGCACTTGCTACCACCCTTGAGGCCCTTGGTATAGTGTGATCCTCAAGACACAGGAACAGAAACAGAGGGCACACATCAACAGCAGCAACATTAACATGCTTTTAAGTTTAACCACAGCAAACTCAAAAAATGTCACTTAACACGTAACTTACGGGCATAGTTAACTGTCACTGGTGGTGATAAAACAGTGTACGGTCACCTCCTGTCCCCATCCTTTCTCCTCCCTGAGACTCCTTACCCTTAGTCTAGCTTTTGCCATAATCAATTATTTATTCAGAGCCTACTATTATAAAGAAGTTTATTACTCTATTGTTAGCCCAGATTTACTTTTATTTCCACTCTAAACAAAAGAAAAAAAATTATCACCAATCCCTTTATCACAATTTTGGTAGATAGAGAAGTTAAAAAAAAAAAAAAAGACATTAAATAGGAAATAGGAAAGTGCCCAAAAGATGAGAAGACTTAAAAACTTAAAATAACAAATCATCACACAAATTATGGATCTTACTAATGGCACACAACAAATACATCTTTTTTTCTAGACATGAAAACAAAGGTAAAAGTCACATAAAATGTTATCACAAAAAACAACAACGACAACAGAGCAGTTTGCTGTCTAAATAGCTCAAGTTACATATTTCACTAAGGTTAGCCAATTATAAAACTAACATCCGAGGCAGAGGCAGATGGATCGCTGTGAGTTCGAAGCCAGCCTGGTCTACAAAGTGAGTCCAGGACAGGCAAGGCTACACAGAGAAACCCTGTCTCGAGCAAGGAAGGAAAAGAAGAAAGAAAGAAAACTAACATCCAAAATTATATTAATTTACATTGATAATATTCATGCTTATTTTTATACAAGTACCTACCAACAAGATTCCTGGGAACCTGAATAAAATCCTCCACAAATTCCAAGAAACCTCTAGCTTTTTTTACAGCCTCAGCACTCTGTATGGAGGAAAAACAAATATAAATTACTGTTAACATTCTAGAACAACCTCAAACCCAAAATATATGAAAGGGGAGAAAATTCCCAATTGTAATGCTATGCATACTGACAGTTGGTCATTTCTTACATAACTTAGCAGTAAGCATTTGTCTGCCTTGTGCAAAGCCCTGGGTTCTCAGTTTCCCAGCACCACAAAACACAAAAGATTTAAAAGCTGCGGCTGGGTATGGTAACACTCTAGCACAGACCCGCCCTCTGAGGGCAGAAGGGAAAGGATCACCAGCAAGTGAGGCTAGCTTCTTCTATACAGCAAGACTCTGACTACAAAGTTACTTTGCTTGTCCAGAGACACATTTTTAAAAAGACCTACTGAAAAGATAATTTAAATTTTAAGTTCTAAAAGGTACGATTTTTAATAGACTAGAATGATTTTGTGGACAACTGCTTTCATTGCTACAACAGAAAACTTTAATTTCAAAGCCCACTCTATAGACACACAAGGACTCTACTCCAGGCAGTGCAATTCAGAACCCGTCCTCCTAATGACATTTCACTGGCTATTTCTAAAGATTTCAAAAATAAATATTACATTATGTGAATCTTACCTCAAAAATATTTTACTAAAAAATTAAGTAACAGAAAAAAAATATAAAACAGACTGCTATTATGCCAAATTAAGTGACCAAAGGCAAGAAGAAGCTAACTTACCTCTCCATAGATTCTAAATGTTCCAGTATCTTCATCTAATTCAATGGCAGTCACTCCAGGAACCTTCCTAGCTTGCTGTATGTTGCTACCATGTGTTCCTATTGCCAGGCCCATTAAATCTTCTCTCACAACGAATTCTTCATGAAAAGCTGCTGCAAGTTGTTTTGTACACTAGCAAAGAGAAGTTAGGATTTTTATTTTATATTTACTAACTCATTTAAAACTATCAAGCAGAGGAAAAATTTCATGGCAACCAATTAATAAAAGGATGAAAAAAATGTGGGTTATTCACACAATGCAGCACCAAACTTAAGAGCAAAGTGACATGTGACAACATGAATGAACCCCAAGAACATTAACATTACTACCCTAAAAAAATAAGTCAGTCACAGAAAATATTAAGTACACTTATATATACAAGTTATTAAAGTTTTGTTTTTTGTTTGTTTTAAATGTGCTGATAGCTTGCTTAGCATAGGCAAGGTACTAGAATGTGTTTTAGGGAAAAAATTCTTTTTAAAGTATGAAATTTTAAATTTATTTACTTGTTTATTATGTATATAGTGTTTTGTCTGCATGTACACCCACAGGCCAGAAGAGGGCATCAGATCACATTATAGACAGTTGTGAGTCACCAGATAGTTGCTGGGAATTGAACTCAGGACCTCTGGAGGAGCAGTCAGTGCCCTTAACCTCTGAGCCATCTCTCCAGCCCTAATAACTGGACATGTTGACAAAATAATCCTAAATCACACAGCAGTCTCAAACCAAAAACCAAAAACAAAACAAAAACTTCAAAAGTGGTTGTACGGTCTGAGGGGAGAAGAAAATACAAAGCTGTTGTTCAAAAGTTTCAGTTTTATAATATGACAAAGTTCTGGACTGAGCAAGAATACTAAGTATGTCAACACTAATGAGCTACACATTTTCAAAAAAAAAAAAGAGAAAGAAAAAAAAAAGAGACTGAGCACTTTGCATTTATTTTTAAATTCAAGACAGAACAAAAAATGAAGTTTAATAAGGTCAAAATGAATCTTACAGAATAAAGGAAGCTCATCATAAAATTGAAAAAAAATTCAGTCTATTTAATTCTAGCCACAGGTAACAATAATTCCACGATTCTTTTCTTTCTTTGTTTTGTTTTGTTTTGTTTTGTTTTTCAAGACAGGGTTTCTCTGTGTAACAGGCCTGGCTGTCCTGGACTCATTGTGTTGACCAGGCTGGACTTGAACTCAGAGATCCACCTGCCTCTGCCTCCCAAGTGCTAGGATTAAAGACGTGCACCACCACGCCCAGCTTCCACGATTATTTTCAAGAATTATGATACCAGCAGTTCTTCAACTCAGATGGCTGTTTCAAAATGCATTAATATACTGTTTAGATATGTCAGAGCAGTCATGGATCTGTGTCATAAAATTTCCTCAATGGAAACAGCAAGGCAGGAAGAGCACCCTCACAGGGTGGCAGGAGACAGCAGGAGAAAGCAGAGAGCCCAAGGAGAGGCAGAGCAGCAGCACCAAGCTATGTAAAGTATGTCCTCAGATGTCCATCTTTAGACCTCCTTTCCTGTTACATAAGAATTGCTACAGGTCACACCTGACAGATGGCAGGGTAGTAAAATTCAGATTAAAAGCGGAGTAAAGAAAAATAAGCAGGTTTTCTGGGTGAGCCTAATTACTAATTTCTAAAGCTCTTTGGCATCTATCTTCTAAGCCCCAATAAGAAAACTAAGCGGCACTTAGCAAAACAAAACAAATGTTGTTTGATAAAAGTAGAACAAAGCCAGGCGTGGTGGTGCATGCCTTTAATCCCAGCACTCAGGAGGCAGAGGCAGGCGGATCACTGTGAGTTCGAGGCCAGCCTGGTCTACAAAGTGAGTCCAGGACAGCCAAGGCTATACAGAGAAACCCTGTCTCGAAAAACCAAAAAAAAAAAAAAAAAAAAAAGTAGAACAAGAATTAATTTTCTTAAGGATTCCAAGTGTTAGCCATAAATCTATGTCTTAGGTGGCTTTCTGTTACCAGTCATGTAATTTGAGACACAGGAAAGTAAATATATGGACACAAAAAGCAAACCAACTTACTTCTAAATGCTTAGTGGCCTCTTCATTTCTGGACATAAGCATCAACTTCGTCCGAATACTTCGCAAGTGCATGTCACTTAAAATATTTACTCTCTTCACAGTTGCTTCACTGGCCGACTATAAACAAACATGTTAATCACTCAAAAACTTGATTATTTTTCTAAGAAAACTTGAAAATAACCTTCTAAATGAAGCCGTCTTGTTTCTCACCTGCTTATTTCTTTTCATCCTAAACTGACTGTCTTTCTCCTTTCTCTTTTCTATCTTAATCTTACATTCCTTTCTAAATTCCTAAACGTATGCATATCTGCTGTTCAGAATGTTTGTTAGTGGGAAAAATCAAAGATTTACACATTAGCAATCTCAAAATGTTATGGTCCTTAAGTTGTCGTATAAGCAAGGCACAGTAGCCCACCTTAATCTCAACAAACAGCAGGCTGAGGCTAGGGGACTGCTACTAGTCATAGCCAGCTTGAACTATATAGCAAAACCCTTTAACAAAAAGTCAGACCAAAACAAACAAAAAAAAAGCAAACCAAAGAAGCAGTTGTTCCTTCTTACTAAAGGAGAGAAAACTAATATAGCTTTAAAAAAAGAAAAACAAAAGGGGAAGACTTTTAAAACCTCTTACACAACTATTTATAAATTCACTATACACAAAGCCTAATAAGTCTCTGAAATACCTAGTAAGTCTGGACATTAATTAACTTAAAATATGGTCTTATCTTACCAGTATCATTAGCTGGGTAGTTTCAGGATGATAAAAAATTCTGCATGCCCCTACTGCTTTCTTAAAGTCTTTATGGGCATTTTCATTAGCACACCTAATGAAAAAATTAATACAGATGTAAGACTTCAGTAACGGACTAAATTTAGGAAGAATATAATGCAATCTCAGTATTTCACTTTGATATCTGCCATTAGAATTTAAAAGACTTTTATAAGATTATTTTATTATTTCTAATTAAGTATATTTTATGGTGCTATACACACTCGACTGCCAGTGCCAAACAGAAGCACCCAGTGCCCTGGAGTTTGAGTTACCAGTAAGTGTGAAACACCCGATTTAAGTGTTGGCAATCAACACTGGCCCATGGAGGATTCATGTGTGCTCTTATCTGCTAAGCCACCTCTTGGTCCCTTATTTACTTCTATAAGGTTTTAGTTGGTTGACTCAGGATGATTTTGTGTTATAGATGAAAATTTTCTGCTCATAAACAGTTCAATAAAATTACTTACGCTTCTCTCAAATCCTCAGGAACATCCACTGTGCACTTAAAGAAGGTGTTTTTTTTGACAGTTTTATTTTGATTGACAGGCCGAAGTCGTTCAAATGTGACTATTTCATTGTAAGTGGCATCACAAGCAGCATATTCAATGACATAAAACTAAAAGACAAAATTCTTTTAACAGCTCATGTGAACAAAAGTGCTGAGCTTTAGATGATATTCTAATGCTCCACTTTATGTGCAAACACTAAGCACACCTTTATGCTATCAGAGCATTTACATAAGCATAAACCTTGTCACAGAGGCTTGAGACATACCTCTAGAAAAAATCCTTGGTGTTTGGCAATAAAAAATGCAATTGAAATCAATAGTACATACAATGAAATCTGAAACAATTAACTGATCAACTAAGTAACTGAGATAGAGTGACAACAGTCACAGCAACCCACAGTTAAGGTGTTTCCTTGGAAAACTCACTCACCTCTCCTTTCATCATCCGAACTTTAGCTAGCCACCATCCACATGGCTCTTGGTCATTTGCTCTTGAATATACCTGAGAAGCAAAAACATTTATCTATCCATCCCAAGAGATTCTGACATTGAAGATCTAACAGCAAAATCTAATAGAACTCAACCAAAATGTTATTACTGAAATTAGCAAGCTAAATAAATGCACTTTAAGAAAAATGTAGGTAGAGGTTATTACTTAAAAATGATAACTTAGCTTCTTAGAAATCTTACCAATAAATATTTAAATAGCTTTAAGTAAGTATAAAGAAGTGCTTCTTACAAAGCAACTGTATGAAATATAACATATGCCAACACTGTTCAGGAAACTTAACTGTTTTGAGGAATTAAAATAAATTTTTTAAAATAAGGTGGCTCAAGACAACCAATCTGTTAATCATGAAGTACAATTTATTTAACAAGTATTTTTCTGAAAAGTAACATGAGACTCAGTTATCTAGGATAGTAAACATATCTCAACAAAAACTTCAAGAAAATGAATTTTGCATTATACTACTTTGTTGTTGCTAGCTTTGTTTTCAGACAGGGTCCCTAGTAGCTCAGGCTGGCCTTGAACTGCTTATGTCAGTAACAAAGCTGCTGATCCTCCTGCATTACGTCCCCAGGCCATTTTTTAAAACTTCAACTATTAGTACTAAAACAGAGAACATACGTAATAGATTGTGTTCTTTGGTTTATTCTTTGTTCTCCTTTTGTATTTGAGTATGTGAAATCCTTTTCTGGAAGGTTAGCTTCATTTATCAATGCAGTAGGCATAACCAGTCATCTATTTATTATTACTCAGCCTCTTACTGGGTAATCCAGGCTCACCTTTGTACTACTATATTCCCGACTCAGCTTCCTGGATACTGGGTGAATCAAAACACACACACACACGCACACACACACACACACACACACACACACACACACACTCTTCCTTCCTTCTTTCCTTATCAGGCTACAGATGTGATTTGGGGGTAAAGTGTTAGGCTAGCTTCACATGAACAAAGATCTATGTTTAATCTCTGACACTGCAAAAATGAAAAACCTATTATCTGTACCAATCTATTTTTGCCTCCTGCTTTCAAGAGTATGCTGGTTGATGAATGAAAAGGACAAGAAAGGCATGGTAATTGAAGTAAGTAAAATAAAAGCCACAGGTATTAACAAACACCTGTAATCTTAGCATCCAAAAAGCAGGGGGAAGAAGACAGAGTATACTGAAGAACTACACAGTGAGACCCTGTCTGAAACAGAAGAAAAACCTCATCTATAGGGGCTGAGGTGTCTAGCATGAGTGATGTCTTAGGTTAGATTCATACATAGTACAAAATACTACATGGATTTAAAAACAAGACAAGTTACATAACAAGAGATCAACAGTAAACAAACTTAATTTTAAAGGTGTTCAATATCAACCAAAGAAATGAAAATTCAGTAGATACTAGTTCAGCTCAAACTGAGACTACTAATTCAATCATTTTTGGAGACTAAACAACAGTATGTTTTGGTATTATCAAAATTGGGGATTTGGAGAGATGACTTGTTGGTTAAAAACAGTAGCTGCCAGGCCAGGGCACATGCCTTTCCGCCCACAACTGACTTTCATATACACATAAAACCAACAACAAACCAGAGAGCTTTTCTAATTCTTCTGTGTTTCTGTGGTATGTGTGCCAAGTGTTTTTCTCTATTACTCTCTGCTTTATATTGCTCTGAGGAAGGGTCTCTTCCTGAACCTAGAACTCCAATTTCTTCAGGGACCAGTGACAAGTAACCACTGATCTCCTCTTGACACCATACAGTGATGGGTTGGGTTACAGGTACAGGTGGAGAGATTATGCCAGGCTTGTTACTTGAGTGCTGGGATCCAAACTGAGGTCTTTACTGTGCAACTTATCTTCCTAGCAAGTGACCCTCATAAAAAGATCTGGCATAAAGACATTACTAGTTTTGTTGTAACAGTAGTAATTCTGATCTCAATGCCTGTATACATCCATACCAAGAAACTGAATGTTTGGTGGTTAACATTTCTTATACATGCAAAGAGGAAAAATCTAAAGAGGCACTCAACTCTAGTTAATGGCACTTAGCTGGGGCAACTAGATAACCACATCTATGCTAAAAAGATGTTTTCACAGCCTGGCATGGTGGTGCACGCCTTTAATCCCAGCATTCGGGCAGCAGAGGCGGGTGGATCATTGAGAGTTCAAGGCCAGCCTGGTCTACAAAGTGAGTCCAGGACAGCCAAGGCTACACAGAGAAACCCTGTCTCGAAAAAGCAAAAATAAAAAAATAAAAAATAAAAAATAAATTAAAAAGAACACTGGCCATTCTTCCAAAGACCCAGGTTCAATTCCCAGCACCCACATGACAGATCAAAACTGTAACTACAGTTCCAGGGGAGCTAACATCTCATACAGATAGACACACACGGAAGCAAACTACCAGTGCTACCAGGTTTTATTTTTAATTTGCCAAGCTTAAAACAAGGAATCATCACAACATCTAAATGGGTTCAGGTCACACAGACCGCCAAAAACCTCTATGATGCAAAAAGTGAAGAGTTGAAGGGAAGAGTTAGAAGGAAAGGTTGGCCAATCAAAGGAGACAGTATTAAACTTTTCCTTAAAATTGCAAAACTGAACAAACGCGTGATGTTTTACAAAACTAGCAAAATTTTACTAGGACTGAATCACAAAACAGAAAATGAAGTAAAACAATCTAAGAACAATGATTTCCATGTCTCTGATATGTTTTTGTCACAAGCTGGGAAAACAAGTCACAGATGGTTTGTAGTAAGACTAAGATTTCCTACGCATAAAGTAGGGAAAACAGATTGCTGAATAAAACACCCTCAGCACCTCACCAATGAGCTGGGGGTTTCTGTTGTTGATTTAAAGTGGTTTTCCCCCTTAAACCAGACATTTACAATAGTATCTTAACAGCCAAAAGTAGACACCAGGGAAGCTAATGTAAAGCCTGTAATCCCAACACTAAGGAAGCTGAGGCAGGCAAATTCTAGGCCATCTAAAAAGAACAAAATAAAAATTTTAAGTGCATCTCTTAAACTTGACCCCTACACATTTCTAACTTGAGAACATCTCAACCTAACTTATTCTTTTCTTGACTCCTCCTTGATCTAGAATTCCAGAAGTAGAAAACACAATGCTAACAGAATTCGATTTTAAAAGTCAAAAATAAATTTTGTCTTCATACAAAGTTATTAGGAAATGATATCATCTGAGAATACCGTGCTTAATGATTACTACTTTCCTATTGCCCACGATCAATGCAAGTTATAGAAGAAACTGTCTGAGGGCTCCAGAGACTTTGGGTCCATGCCCATCGTGACAGGCAAGGAGCAGCCCATGAGAGTAACTGCTCAGAGCTTTCATGTTCAAACAGTAACCACAAGGCTGAGAAGAGAACTAAGTGGAAATGACATGGGCTTTTGAAACAGGTCAGTGACACATCTCCAACAAGGTCACACCTCCTAATCAACCTCAAACAGTTCTAACAACTTCAGAACAGACATTTAAATAGTAAGTGCCCAAGAGGGCCCTGCTCATTCAAACTACCATATACGTCTAGATTATGGTTATGGGTCTCTTTACAAAGTTAAGTCATTGGTATTTCCTGTTTTTTTTCCTTCATTTTTTTTTCTCTTTTATTAATTTATTCTTGTTACATCTCAATGGTTTTCCCATCCCTTGTATCCTCCCATTCTTCCCTCCCTCCCATTTTCCCCTTATTCCCCTCCCCTATGACTGTGACTGAGGGGGATTACTCCCCCTGTATATGTTCATAGTCTAGTTTATGTATCAAGTCTCTTCTTGGTAACCTGCTGTCCTTCCTCTGAGTGTCACCAGGTCTCCCCCTCCAGGGGACATGGTCAAAGGTGAGGCACCAGAGTATGTGAGAAAGTAATATCCCACTCTCCACTCTACTGTGGAGAGTGTTCTGTCCACTGGCTAGATCTGGGTAGGGGTTTAAGGTTTACCGCCTGTATTGTCCTTGGCTGGTACCTTAGTTTGAGCGGGACCCCTGTGCCCAAATCTGCCTATCATAATGTTCTACTTGTAGGCTTCTAGGACCCTCTGGATCCTTCTACTTTGCCATTCTAAGTCATTGGTATTTTCAATTGGAAGTTTCTCTTTTCTTTGAAGACTCAGTTTGTGTCATGCAACTGCGTTTTGTTTTTGATTTTGCTTTGTTTTGTTCCCAAGTATGGGATGTCTGAGTGTTTTCCCACTGCTAAAGACAGCCTTATGACCTTTGTTACAGGAAAAACAGACACCAGAGGGCACGTGTTGTTTTGCTGGAAGCTCTCTCGTGTGTGGACTCTGAGAGGAGATAAACAGAAGCTCACAACGCTTTTGCATTGCTACACCTTGCAGTGGTCTTTATTTTTCAACACCTCACTTTGCAGAAACACTCCAGAGAGAACTTCTCATGGCACTCTGGCTGAGTCTACTGCGATTAGGTGGGAGTTTTGCTGTTTCTGCTGGATCATGCTGCTGTTTTGTGTTTGCTATTTGACTGGACTACTGGTATCCTGACAATGCAGAGTGGAATTGCCCTAAGGAACTACATCCTCTCCCCCTAATTACCTCCATTCTCTCCTACCTCTAGTCAATGAGTTGGAAAGGGAGGTAGAAGCATTTAAAAACCCTAAATAAAATAGGTTTCTTAAAAATCAAACTTGGGAGGCAGAGACAGGAAGATGGATGTGAGTTCTAGGCCAGCCTGGTCTACAAAGACCAGACCAGGACAGCCAAGGCTACACAGAGAAATCCTGTCTCGAAGGGGGAAAGAAAAGAAAACAAAACAAAACCCCTAAATCCATAGTACTTATTTTAGTGGATGTCAACTACAAAAAAGAGGAGATAATACAGTTTTTACCATATTTTTCAGCCCATAAAGCACACTTTCCCCCCAAAAGTGGGGAGGAAATTAGGGTGTATGTATCTTATGGTTCCATTGCTGTTTTTACAGTTTTTCTTGTTTTGCTGCTCTAAAAACTGGGTGCATCTTACGGTCCGAAAAACACAGAGCCTTTAAGGAGTAGGCTCATGGAACTGACAAATTTCTAAAACAGCTTTGCATAGAAGCATAATAGCAAACCCACTTGTTTTATTATTTATGATGGCTAACGCTGTCAACTTGACAGGATCTAGAATCACTAGGGAACAACCTCCTAGCTTTATGCATAAAAGAGATTCCAGAATGGACTGCGTGTGCTGGGGAGACTGACTCTAAACATGAGAGGTACTGTCCTGGGATATCCAGCCTGGGATCTTGCATTAAGTAAAATGATGAGTGTGAGCTGAATACCGTCATTTTCCTCTTCTGACTGTGGGCACAACATGAACAACAGCCTCAAGTCCCTGCCACTATGCCTCCCTACCAAAATGAGCCATACTCTCAAATTCCGGGCCCCCCCCCCCAAATCCATCTTTAAGTTACTTGCTAGGTATTTCAATGACAAATAATAATACACTATCAAGTCCTATAAGCCAGGCAAAAATGAGACAAAAAAAAAATCTCTTCAGCCGGGCATGGTGGCGTGCACCTTTAATGCTAGCACTCGGGAGGCAAAAGGATCAATGTGAGTTCGAGGCCAGTGTGGTCTACAAAGTGAGTCCACGACAGCCATGGCTATACAGAGAGACCCTGTCTCGAAAAACCAAGAGATCTGTTTGTGTTTTTTAATGGGTAGGAAAAAGAGAGAGGACAGAGTTTGGTAGGTAGGTAGTGGATAGCAAATATGGTGAATAAATATTGCACAAAACTCTCAACTAAAAAATAAAAGTAAAATTTTAAATAAAATTCTGTATCTTAGCACAGTATTGTGATTATTTTCAACTTTTGTGGGGGGGAGGGGGAGTGGGAACACAATTCAAAGTACAGGATTTGATGCATGTCCCAAGATAAGTCTAAAAACAGGGCTAGGATTACATGAATGCAGGATCATGTCCAGCAACAGCAAGCAAATACATCAACAATAGTTAATACTGAAGAGACAGACATGCAAAATCTCTAAGTGTGAGGGAACCAAGCTACAAAAAAAAGCATTACAATATTTTTATCCAGCAGTAAGGGAAGAGAGTAAAAACACAGTAAAAGCAATGTTCTGAGTAGTAGGGTGTGTGTGTGTATGTGTGTGTGTGTGTGTGTGCGCGCGCGTGCCTGCGCGTTTGTGTGTCATTTCTTTTTCTGTACTTAAATTTTCCTAGATATTCCTACTATTTTCCACAATGCAGTTCATACGCACATAATAAGTGACCAAAGATACTGAAGCACAAAGCACTGACATTAGCATTAGACAGTGACTATCACTGTATGGTTCTGTATTAGGTCTCTTCAGAATCCAAATACATTATCATCCTTAGTGTTTTAAGAGGTTTTCATTTTGCAAACTTCATCAAGCCCACCAAAGCTAAAATGAGTACTGCTGACACCTAAGTCCATTTCTGACTTAAGTCTCCAGTAGCACTATAGTCACTGCCAATACTGACCAGGAAAGGGCGTGTAATTATCCATCCATCAGCTACAGCTTTTCCCACAAAGATATTTATTTTAGAACAAAAAATAGGTACCATAAAGAAAACTTAAATACACATACCTCTACTTCATCTCCTTCACTAATTTCTTTTTTTATATCAGGTGGTGGTGGTAATCGAACTTCATTAAACGGAACCTGGCGTTCTGGTTGCCAACTAAAGGATTAGAAAAAGAATTAGAACCTTTATTTTAGCAGATTCTAATATGGAAAAGCTATAGTCTCTGATTAGTGTTATAGTTTTATCATTCAGAATGTCCCAAAGAGAAAAACAAAGCAACTTATTTCTTTAATTTATTAAGCCAAGGTAAAACAGACATTGTTAGGATTTTTGACAAGCTTTATAATTAATAGTGGTAGTATTACACTCCCAAATATGTATCCTATGAATGGCAAATACATCATACCCTGCAAACAAAATATGCTAATCTCACAATAATGACTAAGGTTCAAAATAATAGTCATGGCTATCAATGAAAGTGGTGAGATCAAGCATATGATGGCACAAAAAAACCCAACAACTTCATAAATTACAAAAATTATACAAACTAAGTAACTTTCACGTACATAGCCTCTTCTGGCCTCTGAAGAGACTTGACATGCATGTAGTGCAGATAGTAAATGCATGAAAAACATACTTTAAAAGGATTATTTTTTTTAATTTACAGTTTATGTCCAGATGGGAACTTCTTTGTGCTTAGCATGCTCACAGGGCCAAGGTTCAACCTCAGCACACACACCCCAAAAGGCTTTTCTTTCTTTCTTTCTTTCTCTCTTCCTTCCTTTCTTCCTTCCTCTTTTTTTGGTTTTTTTAGACAGAGTTTCTCTGTGTAGCCTTAGCTAACAACCTTGACTCACTTTGTAGACCAGGCTGGCCTCGAACTCAGTGATCTACCTGCCTCTGCCTCTGAAGTGCCGGGATTAAAGGCATGTGCCAGCATGCCCGGCCCCCAAAAGTTTAACTTAGCTAGAAAATATGTAATTAGACTACTAAAGGCGTAATCTTTGTAGCAATATAAATTTAGTTGCTGTTACCTGATGAGTTTTTATAGTTAACTACCATTCTCAAGTGTCCATAGGTCACTTCAACCCTGGGATATCCTACATATCCCACACAGAACGTTTCTAAGAGGAATGCTGAGCAAGCAGACAGCTGAAAGTCTAGGATTTCCATGGCCTTTCTTTGTACCATTACTGTCTATATGGCAGCTCTCAAAGACAGATGCCATTTCAACACCTGTCTCTCTATGAAGCAGCTGTTAGGCAGAGTTCAGAGCTGCTCGTAAGTTCAGCTGCTCCTTTTGTAACTATCTTCCCAACAAAGCCTAGTGCACTTGTCTTCCCCACTTTTAATGCCTAGGCTCTAGGATACCAAGAGAATTACTATCACTTCTTATTAACATCAAGCAATTAAAGATAGCCTCAAACTCACTACTGTTTGGAGGGCCTTTTATACCACTTCAACATTAGGGATCCTTAGCATTACACAACTTGTGCCATCTACTTTGGTAAAAAATTGCTGACTGAAGCATATCCTTATCATATTTTGGCAAAGAATGACATAAAAGTGATAGGTAAATTATAGACACAAAAGCAAGTGAAGGATTATCAAAACTGGACTTAGAACTCACAAGCTCATCAAGCAACTCCAAACACTCCATCTCAACAGCAGTCACTTTCCTACTGGCATCAATAGAATTAACACTACCACTCTTAAAAATTAAGATCTATCAGTAACTTACTTATTTTCAAAAACAACTGTGAGGGAGTCTTCATGGACATCTTTGATAAATCCCTGCATTTAAAAAAAAAAGTCACATCAGTATTACTGTTATTACCTAACTCTAAAAGCCTGTAAGAGATATAAAAACTGTAGAATGATGAAAACACACACCAGGGAACATCAGGTGGCTCATTTCAGCACTGTGGAGGACAGCTCTAAATTCCAGGCCAGGCTGGCCACAGCACGAATACCAGACAAGACCAAGAGAAGACGCTGTCTTTAGAAGGGGAAAAATAAGGTACCAAGGGCTAGAGACATCACTCAGTTGGCAGACTACTTGCCTAGTATATTCAAGCACTCCATCCCCAGCACATACAGAACTGTGGTGGTGAACTCCAGGAGGGTCACAAATTCATGGTCATTCTTGGCTACATAGCAAGCTGAAAGCCAGCCTGGGGTAGGGAAGGAATGGGGATGAGGGGGATGATGGGAGTTGGGGGGAGGCAAGACAGACAGACAGACAGATACACAAAGTTTCCACCTCACCCTCAAACCAACCAACCCATACCACAGGGTTTGAAACAACTGTTGATTCTCATCTCCACCGTTTCTAAAAAGCTGTTCTTTAGCCCCCTTGAACTCTGGTTTCAACAGTTATCATTTATCACAAATCTAACAAAGCAGACCACAAAACATATTCATGCTTAAATAGCAAGTTATGAGAGTTCAGTAATTTAGTATTGTTAAGACCTAATGATCCATATACAGCCAGACGTGGTGGTGTACACCTTTAATCCCAGCACTCAGGAGGCAAAGGCAGGCAGATTGTTGTTAAGTTCTAGGCAAGCCTGGTCTACACAGAGAAAACCTGTCCCAGAAAACAAAAACATAAGCAAAAAACCAAAGAGAGAAAGAGCGAGAGAGAGACAGAGACAGACAGAGAGACACCCAAACACTTGTTGCCAAGTAATATCCTAACTCTAAAACTTATGCACAATTTTAATCTAAGGGAGTTAATTAGGTCTTGTATGTCAGAAATTAAAACTTATATAAATTACACAGCAAAGTTAAGAACTCAATTCCACTATAACTTAAATAACAGCCCAACTTTGGTAAAACATGACATTTTGAAAACTAGCATTATCTTAGTTCCTATTTTCCCCACTAATTTTCTTTCCCTCAGAGTTAAAGTTTCCACGCTAGAAAGACAGCGCAGCAGGTAGAAATATCTACCATACAAGAGAGGACTGACTCCCAAAAGATTTGTCACTTCTACATGCCGTGTGTTCGAGGCCAGCCTGGTCTACAAAGTGAGTCCAGGACAGCCAAGGCTACACAAAAAAAACCCAGTCTCAAAAAAAAGAAAAGAAAAAGAAAAAGAGAGCTCCTTTTATTAAAGAGCAAAAGAGGATTAAGTCTGGCTGTACCAGTAGAAATGATGGAGTCATAATTACAGAAAAAGTATCATCAAAACCCAGTTTGTGACAGGAAAGCACATTATGTTCCTGACACAAATTTGAGCTTAAACAAATGTCATTGTTTAAAATACTTATCAATATAGCTGGAGTCAGTCTCATTCTCTGTCTCTGTCTCTGTCTCTCTCTCTTGGTTTTTCGAGACAGGGTTTCTCTGTGTAGCCCTGGCTGTCCTGGATTCACTTTGTAGACCAGGCTGGCCTGGAACTCACGGCTATCCACCTGTTAATCTCTTTATTGAGAGGGAAATGGAGGAGGATCTTAGCATCAAGCTAATTTGAGAGCTACTAAAATTGTGTATGTCCTTTGCTGACAGTCTCAAGAAAGCCCACACCTACACTTTGGTGTATCTTAATGTCCCCTGAACACCTTTGTATTAAGTCTATATTAAAATAATTAACTCACGTCTGAAAGAACTCTTCAGGCCACAGCAGATGGCAATATGCAGCAGTGTCTTTAGCTCCCAGGCAGCACTGCCACTTCCAAAACCCATCTGGAGCATTGTATGATCACCTACAAAAATTCTATTCCTTTTGAATAAGACCTAACGAAATGTCTTCCTCCTAGCAATCCACTACAAACTACTTTATACTTACACGAAATGGAAACAGAAACTAAAACGCTATAGTGCTGGCAAACAAACTGCATGTAATCAACAACTGAACAGCTTTAAGTCTACAAAACAGAGCTTAGAATGGTAGCCTAGATCCAGAAACAGTAGACTTCCATGCTACAAAAACTCAAATTTTAAATTTCTCTTTAGATGTAAGTTTTCTATTGCAAAACAAACTACTAGCAGCAAAAGAGAAGAGCAAAAGCAAATTCAACTTCCTAAAGTGAAAACAGGCCTAAGCCTAATTCTTAACTTTTTTAAAAGTGATTTGTGTATCATGTTAAAGACGTGCTTATTTTTTTTTACATGTATCCGTATGAACCTGGGTGAACGTATATGCCCCCATAAGTATGCAAAAACCTACAGAGGCCAAAAGAGTAGCTTAAGAGCTAAAGGTCCTCTGCAACATCAGTGAGCTAGCACTCTTGAGCTGGGCCATGCCCAACATCTCTATGGTGGTTCTGCTGTTTGTTTTTCCAGACAGGGTTTCTCTTTGTAGCCTTCGCTGTCCTAGGCGCTTTGTAGGCCAGGCTGACCTTAAACTCACAGGGATTTGACTACCTCTGCCTCCCCAAATGGTAGGATTTCAGGCATTCGCCACCTCGCCAGGCTGTGGTTCTGGATCTTTAAAGTTCAATCTTGTCAAAAATCCTCCTTAGTTGAGCAGACACTTGCTGGCACACCTGCTCACCTGAGTTCTATCTTGGGAAGTCACCCTCAACTTGCAGTGGAAAGAAAAAACTGACTTCTAAAAAGTTGGCCTCTGGCCTCTACCTACATACACACTCACACAGACTTCAAATAATTTAATTTTAAATTTTGGGAGGGGCTAGAGAGATGGCTCAGTGCTCAGTTCCCAGTTCCCATGTTGGATAGCTAATAACCATTTCTAATTTCAGCTCCAATGGGATCCAATGCTTCTGGCCTCCCCTGAAACCTGCACTCACATACACATGCCCACATACAGAATTAAAAATAAGCCAGGTATCATAGAACATGCCTTTATCCCAAGGCCAGCCTGGTCAACATAGCAAGTTCCAGAACAGATAGGACTACATAGAGAGGTCCTATCTCAAAAACAAGATAATAAATCCATCAATAATTAATTAAATATAAAATCAAGCTGGGTGTTATGACACACACTTTCAATCTCAACATTCAGGAGACAGAAGCAGGTGTCTGTGAATTCAAGGCCAGCCTCTACTTCTTAGCAAGCTCCAAGATAGCCTGAGGCCTACATAGTGAGACCTTTAAAAAAAAAAAAATTACTAGTTGTGAAAATAAATCATTCAAGGCAAGGTGTGGTGGTGCACGACTGTAATCTCAGCATTTTGGGAGACAGAGGCAGGCAAATTGCTGTGAGTTCAAGGCCAGCCTGGTCTACAAAGTGAGTCCAGGAGCCAAGGCTACAGAGAAACCCTGTCTCAGAAAACCAAAATAAATAAATAAATGTATGTATCATTCAAAAAAAAAAATGTTAAGTCATCATAGGTAAGCAGGGGACCTGTCAGGATCTAGCCTCTAGTTCACATTTATTTTCATGAACAATCAAAACTATAATCAAACTGGCACTACTACTACCTTCTAATGATGGACATTCTTTTAAGTTTAATAATTGACTTTTGTCATGTGTCAGCATTACATGCATAAATTTTAACATTTTTCTAGATTTCGTACAAGAGAAATAATTTTATGTATTTGATTTGTTTTTAACTAAAGGTAATTAAAACTTCATTCAAGGCCTTACTCCTAACCTGAAACAAACTTAGTGATGTACTACAGTTTTCTAAAAGCGCTGCGCTCAGTGTTAGATACTACTGAGCTCTTTCCCATCAGTTAAAGATCGCTGCTGGCATAATTTACACAAAGATTAACGTCTCTGTTTTTCTTGAATTGGTGGAATTGCATTGGATTATGACTTGCCAAGTTTGGACAATTAATGATTTATTCAAAGGTTCATTTTCTAGTCTCAATGCTGACATTTCAGCAACTCTGAAATCAGGATGCTTCTTAAAAAATGAGAGCATCTTAGAATAGCTGACAGCCACATGTCACCACTTAGGCATGCTCAGACTTGGCTTGCTTGCAATTTTTCTGCCACACTTGCGTCAGTAAACCAATGAAGTACCACTCTAAAGAAAGACTGAGGCTTCTTAGCAGAGTTGTTGGTATCTTCTGATTAAAATCAAGAAACACCAATATTTGCAGAGTAAATGAAAATTCATGCAAGAGATCTGTTTAATGTTTTAAAAAGCAACTTTTTAAGTCTGCATTTCCTATTTTAGCTATCCAAAATAATTTTTTTTTTCTTGTAAGGTCTAAAAGACAACAATCCCAAGAGTAATATAAACAAGTTTTCTCTTGCAGTTGGTATCATTTTAGGATCCAATGAAATGGCATGGATCTTCACAAACATCCAAATTTGTATGTGGTAATAATCTATTCCTCTGGGTTGTTTCTTTTTAAGAACACACTCTACAACCCAGGCTGGATTTGAACTTGCAGAAATGCCTGCACTTCAGCCTTCCAAGAGCTGAGATTACAGGCTTGAGTCACCACATCCAAATTATTCCCTAGACTCTAAACCTAGCACAACTATTTTGACCTCTTGACCATGGCTTATGTTTCAGACCAACACACATACAGTGAAGAGTATCATGTTACATAGCTTCCAACCCTACACACATATGATCTACTTCACAGTATTTTCTGAAAGGAAAAAATACAACTGCCTTTTCTTAAAATATTTTATTTGTTATGTATACAATGCTCTGCCAGCATGTACCCCTGCATGCCAGAAGAGGCTATCAGATCACATTATATATGTTTGTGAGCCACCATGTGGTTGGTGGGAATTGAACTCAGGACCTCTAGAAGGGCATTCAGTGCGCTTAACCTTCAAGCCATATTTCCAGCCCACAACTGCCTTTTCTTTTCTTCTTTTTTTTCATTTTTCGAGACAGGGTTTGTCTGTGTAGCCTCCGCTGTCCTAGACTCGCTTTGTAGACCAGGCAAGCCTTGAACTCACATCAGTCCACCTGCCTCTGCCTCCCGAGTGCTGGAATTAAAGGCGTGCACCACCATGCCTGACCCACAACTGCCTTTTCTAATCAGGGTTCCAAATAGCCCAATACATCCACTGTGTGTAATAATTTAATGTCTTTCTCATGCCTCTATCTAAAAACAATTGTTTTTTGTTTGTTTGTTTGTTTGTTTAGTTCACATGGAAACCTCAACTGAGATTGTCTTAGTGCCTTCCCAGACTTGGGAGCAACTTTATGTAAAACAAAAAAAACCACCAATAACAAAACAATTGGCAATGGACTAGAGCTTCTCACACTGAGGTACTCTAATGCACTCAAAGCTATGCCAAGGAGCATTTAATACTACTACTCCATACTCCCAAATACTGCAGAGAACATTCCTTTAACTTTAGTGCCTACTAATTTATGACTCAAAGCACTCTGTTTCTGGGCTGTCTGCAGTTAAAGATATGGGGGTTGGGGGAGCCCTTTTCAGGGTAAGGAAAAGAGAACTCACTAAACGTGACATTACAATATAGCAGTTTTGCTATTAAGACTGTATCAACTCTAGGCAGCATGGTGGCCCAGGTCTGCACTCGGGGAAGAAGGGGGGGGGGTGGGGGAGGGCGACGACACAGGAGATCAAAACAAAAAACAACAACAAAAAAAATCAACCCAAGAAAGTAAACAAAGATTCCTTGTTTAATTTTCCAACAAGCAAGTCAATTTTTCCTCTTCTGAGTCTCTTTATGAATGTCCCTAGAGCACTCAGGGTTTTGGGAACAATTCAGGGGGTTATCAATCAATCCAGCCACTGTAGATGCTAGGTGTCAATCTCATTCCAATCCTAGAAGTAGAAAACTGTGGATCAGCACCACAGTACTCAGTTCACACATGTGCAAATAAACTTTCAAACTGTTGAGCTACTTGATTATTATTCAAACAACCTTTCTGTGGGCATGCACTTTTACATTAAGTAAAAGGGTTAATATCCACAATACACAAATCTCAATAACTGACAAAGGACATCCCAATAGAAAAATAGACTAAAGACCAGGCAAAATATATATGAACAAATCCAAAGGGCAAATAAACATTTTTCTGGCTGGGACATAAGGAGAGTTATCAACTGGTGAAATAAATAAAGTTTTCTTTCTTTTTTTTCCTCAAAAACATTTTTTAAAATTTTATTTGTATGGGAGGGCTTTATCTGCCAAAGATGGCATCAGATCACATTATGGATGGTTGTGAGCTACCATGTGGTTGCTGGGAACTGAACTCAGGACCTCTAGAAGAGCAGGCTCTTAACCACTGAGCCATTACTCCAGCCTCCAAAGTTTTCTTTCTTAAAAAAAAAAAAAAAAAAGTAACTTAATATTAGAAGCTTATTTTGGTTTCTGCTGTTTTTAAGTTCCTTCCCAAACTGTCCGCTTCTTTAATGCATGTACGTTATGTGCATGAATATGTCAGTGGGCAATGCTCAAGGAGACCAGAGGCTGACATAGGGTGTCTTCGTCATTCTCTACTTTGGTCTCTCACTTGACTGAACCCAAAGCTCATCAATTCAGCTGCTCCAGGCAGCCAACATGCCCTCTAGGATTCCCCTGCCCACTCAACATTTAGATGGGGACTGAGTTTCTATGACTCTGGTCCTTAAATTCCTATGGCAAGTACTTTATCCATTGAGCCATCTTTCCAGGCCTGAAAACTATCCCTGTCTTTGTAATCGATCCAAAAGAAACACAGGTATATTGAGGGAGGGGGAATTACTGACATGTCTGAATTTTATACTCTAAAAACTTAATACATAATCACTACAAAGTATGCTGTACATGAAAAGTACACTGATTCTAGTTTTTATGGGGATACTGAAAAACCCTACATTTGTTTCTGGATGTGTATCCATGCATAATGCTATGAGTATAGTCAGAAATCTGGAATTACATTTATCTGGCTATAAACAGAGCTACCTGAAATAAAGGGAACAGCAACAAAAATACACCACCAGGAGAAGAAAGAAAAACCTTTGGCCTGAACCAAGTTATACATCACACCAGTAACAAATTACACATGTAAAGATGGTATATGAACATTAATACACACAGGCATGTATCTTTTAAATGTGTATTGTTGAGCATGACAGTATACACCTGTAATCCCAGCACTTTGGGAAGCTGAGATAGAAGGATCACGAGTTAAAGGGCCAGCCTGGACTACAGAATGAAACCCTAAATTTAAAAAAAAAAAAAAATGTCCTTAACCAAGCACAGTAGCTTAGAAAGTAGAGAGGCATAGAAGAGATCATGTGGGTCCAGAAGTTTGAGACTAGCCTGGACAACATAGTGAACCTCTTATTCTGAACAAGCTATTATTGGATTGGTTGGTTGGTTGGTTTGGTTTTTTGGAGAAAGAAATTCTCTGTGTAGCCTTGGCTGCACATCCACCTGCCTCTGCCTCCCTGAGTGCCAGGATCACAGGCATATACCAAGGCTCAGTTGAACAATCTATTTTTAAAGAACTACATACTACAAAACAAACCTACTAAGTGGAAATTACTTTTTTTTTTAAAAAAATCAATGTATACATGCTCTATAAAGTCTAAAATGTTACTACAGAATTACACCATTATTGTACAAATTCTAACAAAGGAAAAAACCATCAAAAGAAAGGTTGAAGTGTTGCTCAGCAGTAGACTGCTTGCTAGTAGCATGAGGTCCCGGTTTGGATCCCAAGAACAAGCAAACAAAAATCAATTATATTAACTGCCTTGCACATCAGCACCGAGCACTTAACTTCTGAACACAAGGCAATGAGGATAAGTCCACACAGACACCTCCCACTGCTTGCACTAATATGTAACCGTTCTTGAAATAAAATGACTTAATGCTTCCACACAGCTACCCAAAACTCCCCTCACCTTCTTCTTGCAAAACACTTAAGCTCCAGTTATCCCTGCATGTGACAATATCAGAACTTATGACTCAACACACACACACACACACACACACACACACACACACACAGCATTTAAAATGTTCAATTTGAACCAAATCAAAATGGTGTTACTTTTTATAGAGCACTAAGGTGATACAACAAATCACCTGCGTCCAGACCAAGACTTTTTCTTTTACTTATTTAAATACATAATGAAGCTAGTTTTGCAAACTTCATCAATATAACCAAGAACGCTCCAGTCACTTTCCCAAAATAGATGTGCAAACATACTAATAGTAAAATAGAGAATAGTAAGGAGAAAAGGAGGCAAAAAAGAGAGAACACCATCTGATACAAAAATCTTGTTTTCAGTGAACAAATGAACAGAAGGTTGTTATTAAGTCAATGTGAGATTTGATGATAGTTCAGTTTTACCATTGTTTTCAATCTAATAAAGACAAATGAATTATAAACTATATATACACACAGGCATGTAAGTTCAGATTAACAAAGCAATGCTATGCTTTGCTATGGAATATATGTTTATATTCCAGCTATTATTTTGAAAACCTAGTCCTAGAAAAGCTGCCACAGCAGTTTGTAGTTTGTTCCTATTCAATAGTTAAGCAACAACAAAAAACAAAAACAAAACAAAAACCCACAAAAGCTTTTTGATGTCTTGATATTCAAAAATACTAAGTGTAAAATTACCAAGATGTTGGATCCTAAGAACAATACTTCAGCGGGGTGTGGTGGTGTCGCCTTTAATCCCAGCACTCAGGAGGCAGAGACAGGAGGCAGAACACAGATAGATCTCTGTGTTCTATGTCAGCCTGGTCTACAAATGAGTCCAGGACAGCCAAGACTACACAGAAAAAACCCTGTCTCAAAAGCCAAAAAAGAAAAGAGGAAAAAAAAAAAAAAAAAGAAAGAAAGAAAGAAAAAGCATTACTTCAGAGCTGAAGACAAAGCACTACCCTAGTTTGGGCAACACACAGAGTTCCATTTCTAGCATGGACAGAAAAAAAATTTCAACAGGCATTTCATTTAAACAAATATGTATGTACACTTCAAATATTTCAAAGTATGTTTCCTACTCAAGCAACACAAAAGTGAACAATTGTGGACGATGTAACTATTACAAAGAAAATATGAATTATATACTTAAAATAGCCATAATAAATGATAACATTTGAAGTTTTAAAATACTTCAAAATATGCCAAAGATATTATTTTAATATCTAATTAGTAGCTTAAGAACTCTTGTGTTGAGCCGGGCGTGGTGGCACATGCCTTTGATCCCAGCACTCAGGAGGCAGAGGCAGGAGGATCACTGTGAGTTAATTTGAGGCAAGCCTGATCTACAAAGCAAGTCCAGGACAGCCAAGGCTTACAGAGAGAACCTGTCTCAAAAAACAAAAAACAAAAAAACCTGTTATGTTTTATATTCTTTTACAAAAGAATACTACCTCAATTTTGACTCATACATTTCAGCTCAGTGGTTGCTAGCTATCTTTCTAGAAAAGAGAACATTCTTAGAAAGCTAAAGTTCCCAGAAAGACCCACATGGCATACACTCACTTATAAGTGGATATTAGCACCCTATAGGTATCTCTGAGAGACTCCACCCAGCAGGGGATCAGGGCAGATGCTGGACTCCAGGTGGAGCACTGAGAGTGATATGGAAGAATAGAGGGATGGAAGGACCCAGAGGGTTCAGGAGCCCCACAAGGAGACCATCAAGCCTGGCGGATCTGAACCCAAGGTGGCCTGCAAAAACTGTTGCATCAACCAAGGACAATGCATGCAGTAAACCTAGACCCCCTGTTCAGATCTAGCCAATGGACAGCTCATTCTCCATGGGTGTGGGGAAAGCCTCTGACAAGAAATCTGGTGCTCCCAGATTTGATCACTTCCCCTTTGTGGGGAGGCCTGGTGGCACACAGAGGAAGGGCAAGTAGGCTATGCAGACAAGAACTGATAGGCTGTGGCCATATGGTGTGGGAGGAGGGTCCCTTCTGTCAGAGGTCTAGGGACAGGGACAGGGCAGAAGAGTGAGAGAGGGTGAGAACGGGAAGATACAAGCAAGGGGATAACATTTGGGATGTAAGCTGAATAAATTATAATAAATTAATTTTTTTAAAAAGCAAAAATCATAGAAAACAGCCTAAATCCTTTTGCTACTATTATCCCAAAGCAGTGCTCCATATTCCCAGTGTATTAGTAATTTACAACTAGTATTTTTTTTAAAAAAACTTATTTGTACTTAAGAAAAACCACACTATACAGTTGGGCATGGTAGCACTAACCTATAATATCAACCTTCAGGAAGTAGAGGCAAAAAGATTCGAAGTGCAAAACCATTTTCAGCAACATAGTAAATTTGAGAGCAGCCCTGACCCTACATCAAAACAAAGTATGGGGGTTCCACACTGTAACAGTTAAGAGGCTAAAGACTGGAAGTCATGAATCAACCTGATTTATAGAGCTGAACTGGGCCTTATATTTCCCTAAATAGTGTTAACTTTTTCACTGTCATTGAGAATAAATTAGAAATGCACATGTAGAAGGCAGGTGTGGTGACACACACACCTTTAATCCCAGCACTCAGGAGGCAGAGGCAGGCAGATCGCTTTGAGTTCAAGGCTAGTGTGATCTACAAAGAGAGCCCAAACCAACCAAGGCTACACAGAGAAACCCTGTCTTGAAAAGCCAAAATGAAAGAAATGCACACGTAGAAAAACATCTAAGAAGCAGTCTGAATGCTAAGTACTAACTTGTTAGAGCTAGACAGGCCTTGAGTCACACAAAACTTACAGATATAGTAACTTTTACAAGTGAAAAAAAAAAAAACAAATACCTCATATGCAGATGAAAAAATTTAAACCTCATAACAACTACCCTATTACAAAATTAAGAATCATTGGATTGGTTTTTTTGTTTTGGTTTGGTTTGGTTTTTTGGTTTTCCAAGACAGGGTTTCTTTGTGTATTAAACATAGCCTTGGCTGTCCTGGAACTAACTTTGCAGACCAGGTGGGCCTCGAACTCACAGAAATCCACCTGCCTCTGCTGGGATTAAGAATCATTCTTAAACCAGTGTGGTAGTGCACATCTATAATCACAGCACTCAGGAGGCAGAGGCAGGTGGATCACTGTGAGTTCGAGGCCAGCCTGGTCTACAAAGCTGTCCAGGACAGACAACACTACCCAGAAAAACGCTGAAGGAAAAAAAAAGTCATACTTAATAGTATGATAGAATACACAAGCACTAAATTCAGACTGACTAGATGGCTCAGCAGGTAAAGGCACTTGCCATACAAGCTGAAGGGGGAAAAATACTCCACAAAGTTGGCCTTTCAGACTCTCTACACCTGTGCTAGTGACACACACACATCCATATCCACAAAACACGGAGTCCATTATTCAAAGCTATCATTTAAGGAAGTTTAAGTATCATATACTAAGCAAACGGAAATGAAAACCCTAAAGTTAAATGTCACTTCAAACACAGCAGTCTTGAACAAGCTACATCACCACCATCAGTTCCTTGTACATAAAATGAATTAAGTGTCTATCACATGGACCAGTTGCACCAGTGCTCACTTGTGGATCCAACATTCCAGATGAAGAGGCAGGTGATCTGTGAGTTCCAGTCTGACCCCATCCATACCGAGTTCCAGGCCAGCCTGTGCTACACAGTGACAAAACCGTACCTCATGACACTCCTAAGTGTGCAGGAAATACATGTGGAAGCTGAACAGAACATCTAATAACAGACTGTCAAGCTATTCTCTTCCAAAAATCAAACACAATACATAAAATATATAAGTACATAAAAAAAACACAGCCATGCCACTTCTATTTGACAGTTTACAGCTTGTCTTCAGGGTTTTGGTTTTTTTTGTTTGTTTGTTTGTTTTTATATTATCTCCTAAAATAGGAAAATGAAACCACAAGCATTTATTTTTCAAAACTGACTCCAACAGTCAGGTATATTAGTGCATGCCTATAATCCCAGCACTAAAAAAGTGGCAACAACAAAGTTCAAGGACAGTCTGAGCTAAACATGTATCAAGTTCCAAGCCATCTTGACCTATTCCAGACCCTGTCTCAAAATAACAAAGATTCCAGCTTTCTTTCCTCCACTACAAACAATCACAATTGGCCACTATTCCTGAAAGAAAATAAAAATTCTAAATTGGGTATGGTAGAACAGGCTTATAATCCCAATATTCAGTAGGTTAAGGCAGGATTGCAAATTCAAAGCCAACCAGTTACATAAAACCCTGTCTCAAACCCTAAAGTTGAGACCATCCATTTCCACTTAAAATTTTAACATTTACAAAAGCCATATAAATATGTACAACTCAAAATCATCTTAATATGACTGACTGTATATACTTTTAACAAAGAGCCTTAATGCTAAGGTAGTTACCATTTCTCCCTCAAATACTATATGAGTTGTTGGTGAGGGGGTTGACAAGGTTGTATCACTAGTTTATAACCTACATTGACCTGAAATTAAAAAAAAAAAAAAAAAGTATTTATTTGTGTGTGTATGTGGGGATCTAGCAGGGAGTCTATTCTCTTCTTTCCATGATGTGGACGGCTGGCTCAAATTCAGTTTGCCACGTTCGGCAGCAAGCACCTTAGCCCGCTGATCCACCTCTCTAGCCATTATTCTTTTTCTGACCTAGAATACTGACATTCCTGCCTCTGCCTCTCAAGTGCGGGGATTTCAGGCATTTGTCACCAGGTCTACTTTCAACTAAGATTTTATACTAAAAAGTCATTACACCTTCAGCACTCTACTCCCTCACTGTTAATTTAGTTCATCACTAGTGACAAAATATTACCTACTACTATTGCACAACTTCATTATTAATCTCAATTTTTATTAAGAGTAAGCTAAAGGAATATGGAATTAATTATGGACCTAGTACAATACTTGGAGGTGTCAAGTATATACTTAAAGCAGGATAAGAGCTCTAAATGTAATTAATCCCATCGACTATAGATGGGCCCCAAATCTTATTTCATCTGTACAAACAGAAAAATCCCTACAGGGGCCAGAAACTGAGTGACTTACACTTATATTTAATCCTGTATTTAGTGTGGAGCTATATAGCTCAAACATAAAGCATTAAAGCCATGGGTTCAACTACCAAAACCTTATTTATGTTCAGCCAAAAACTACAATGCAATGACATTACAAAATGTAATGTCACAGAGTTGGGCCTGACACTTGCTGCACCTGCAGACCTCACTGCACTCATCACTTCCAGAGACTGAGGCAACAGGACACGAAGACAAGCCTTTTGAAACATAGTGTCATAGGTTATCAGTTAAAAAGCATGTTAATGATGAAAATTGGGACACTTTTGGGGGATGGGGCTGATGGAATATGTGATGGTTTTAATTATTAACTTCAGACAATCTAGAAATCACCTGGGAGTCTCAATGAAACACTACCTAGACTAGTACAGCCTATGGGTATGTCTGTAGGGAGTATTCTGAGTAGCTGGAAGACTCACCTACTGTAGGTAACACCACTCACTTGTCATGGAAGAGATGTGTGTTAGAGTAGAGAAAGGGGACTGAGTGCAGGCACACACGCATTACTTCTTTGCTCTCTGACCCTGGCTAGATGTTCCTGATGCCTTGACTTCCCTAAATGATAGGCCACAACCTGGAATTGTGAGCCTAATAAAATAATAAACCCAGCAGGGCAAGGTGGGCACGCTTTTGATCCCAGCACTCAGGTGGAGAAGCAGGCCTATCTCAGTGAGTTCAAGCCAGCATGGTCTACAAAGCCAGTCCAGGTTAAGGCTACACAGAGAATCCTTGTCTGGAAAAACCAAAAACCAAACGAAACCAAAACAAACAACCAAGCCAGTTATGGTAGCACACGCCTTTAATCACAGAACTTGGGATCTCTGTGAGTTTGAGGCCAGCTTGGTCTACAAAGCATGGCCAGGACAGTCAAGGCTACAGAGAAACCCTGTCTCAAAAAACAAAAAAACAAAAACGAGAGAGAGAGAGAGAGAGAGAGAGAGAGAGACAGACAGACAGACAGACAGACAGACAGACAAGACAGACACACCTGTAATCCCAGCACTCAGAGAGGCAGAGGCAAGTGAATCATGTGATTTCCAGGCCAGCCTGGTCTACAGAGTGAGTTCCAGGACAGACAAGGCTACACAGAAAAACAGAACAAAACCACACCCCACACACACAAAATAAACAACAAAATCCTGTCCTCTGTAAGTTGCTTTTTCAGGTATTTTATCACTCTAACAGGAAATAAATAATTCCAGCATTCAGGGAGGCAGAGGCAGGTCGATCATTTTGAGTTCCAGGCCAGCGTGGTCTACAGAGAAAGTTCCAGGACAGCCAAGTCGACACAGAGAACCCTGTCTTGAAAAACAAAAACAAACACAAAAGAGAGAATAGGATAGTGGCAAGGGATGCACAACTAAATATCCTAGCAAACCATTCCATTTTTCAAATGAATTATATAAAACATGCATTCTTATCTCTTCTCAGTCTTTTAGCCACCTCATTAAGTTTTCTAAAAGGCATTCTGCTTTAGGTAGGAAAGGTACAGAAGCAGATATTTTATGCCAAATTATACCCTGCCACTAAGTGTTTAACATCATCTTTCCAGGCTTTTCCATCCCTAGATTTAGAGGGCTGCAAAAGACATCTCTAATTACAAATACACTGTTAACAGCAAAAGCAATATGCTTAGCATATTGTTTAGCAGTTTACCATGTTATTATGTATGGATTGTTTTTTTTTTAAGGAGGCTATTCTGGATATGATCTTCAAATCGTCAGCTCTTCACTGACTCTAAATTTATGAGGTCCACTTAATCAGTGTTTAACAACAGTGATGCCTCAAGGTTGGCTGTACAGATCAAAGCATAACGACACCTCTCAAGCTCCACCTTGATGACTGATCAGCCAAATGCATGTGGTGCCTGTATTTCCCAGAAGTGGAAAGTCTAAGAGCTGGTAAATTCACAATTTCAAAAATCACCCGTATCTCAGAACTATCACTAAAACGAAAAGGTACAAGATAAAAACGTTAACAGTTCGAGACAGGATTTCTCTGTGTAGCCTTGGCTGTCCTGGACTCACTCTGTAGACCAGGCTGGCCTCGAACTCACAGAGATCCACCTGTCTCTGCCTTCCTGAATGCTGGGATTAAAAGTGTGGGCCATCATGCCTGGCTTAGCTCTTACTTCTAGTTCCAAAACTCCTTTACAATTATCTTCTAGATTAGAAAGAAATGAAATTCCTCTACGCTAAATACAAGCCAAACTCAAATCACTACATGTATACGTACGAAATCCTAGGTGGGGCAGAACTATGAAACTAGATGCCCAAAGAGCAGTTACGTGGTTCTCAGCCTTCCTAACACTGCAACCCTTTCATACAGTTCCTCGTGTTATGTTGACCCCCAACCATAAAATTATTTTGTTGCTATTTCAAAACTAATTTTTCTACAGTTATAAATCATAATGTAATATCTGGTAGGGAGGATATCTGATATCAACCCCTGTGAAAGGGTCATTTGTCTCTCCCAGAAAGGGATGTCAAGCCACAGGTTGAGATCTACTACTCTAGAGGATAAAGGGTCAACAGGGACATTTAAAAGATAGTACAACTATCCCGCCCCCAGACAGGGTTTTCTCTGTGTTTCTTGGCTGGCCTTGAACTCAGAGATCCGCCTACCTCTGCCTTCCTGAGTGCTGGGATTACAGGCATCACCAGTTGCAACTACTCTATCCACATGGTGGTTGTGATTGCACACAACTGTCAGCATTCATCAAAACATTTAAAAAGTTTGTTTGGAAAAAAGGAAACAAAAGCTGTTTTGCAATATGTAAATTAACTTCATTTAAAAAACTGAAGTGGCAGAAAATGCACTGTTCGTGTGGTAAGAATGTTTTCAGTCAAGTGTGGTGATACATGCCTGTAATCTCAGCTATTAGGTATGCTGAGGCAGAAGGATGGCAAGTTCAAGGCCGCTGTAGACAACTTGGAGCATGTCTCAAAATGAGGTTAAGTTGTCAGTGGTAGATCTCTTGTAAGCATGTATAGGGAAGGCTCTAGCCAGGTTCAAAAACTCAAAAGAAAAAAGCATTCCTCCCTTTAAGAGACCTTTCCACCCTGTGCAGTTCCTCGTTTTCCTTAATAAACCTACTTTAGGGGGAAGTACGGAAAGAGGACAGAAATAACCCATGTGAATAATTTCACTGCGTAAATTATAAAATATTTTAAACCACAGACTTCAAATACCTGATTTTTACACAAGTCCATTTACAAGATAATGATGTACTCTGTCTAGAACTTCCATGTTTATTTCTAGTTAGGGCTCTTTCCTTTTTCTATTTTGATGTCCCATGGTCCTGAAGACTATCTTCTACAAAGCACACATACAACTGATTCTGGAAAAGCTGGACATGGTGGTGCAGCCTTTCATCCCAGCACTCAGGAGGCAGCGCCAGGCTGTGAGTACAAGGACACCATGGTCTACAAAGTGAGTCCAGGACAGCCAAGGCCACAGAGAGAAACCCTACAAATGATTGTAGAAGAAAAAAAAAAAAAACCCCAAAGGTCCAAAATACACAAAAATATAGCTTAATGTCCTTACCAACCTTTGTCAAGTAAAATGGGTGGGGTCCAGTCTAAGTATAACCAAATTTGTAGAGTATGAAAAGGGATTAAAGGATTAATAAGCCAGATTGCTGTGAGTTCAAGGCCAGTCTGGTCTACAGAGTCCAGGACAGCCAAGGCTACACAGAGAAACTATTTTTAAAAAAAAAGGGGGGGGGGGGAGGAGGAAGAAGAGGAGGCAGCAGCAGCATCAATAAACTGGGGCTGTATGATACAGACCTTTCTGTAATCCTATTAGCTACCCAGGAGGCCAAAGCAGGAAAAAGGCAAATTCAACACCAGCATTAACTGCCGAGTTGATTTGAATTCAGAACTAGCCTAGACAACTTTCCCTCAAGAAAAAAAAAAGGGAGGGGGGGATTGGAACAGGGCTTGATGACAAAAGCCTACTATATAGGCTTTTAACTTTTTAAAACGTACTTTATTTGAGGTTCTTTAATGCCAGCCTACTATGTACAGAAGTTCTAGGTTCAGTCCTCAATACAACCATAATCAATTACTAATATTTTATAGTTCCAACATGGAGATACTTGGTCGTGAAGTAACTGGAAAAAAGACACCAAAAGATTGCGAGCAAACAAGAGAAAATAAAATTGATGGTAATTCAGAATGACATAAAATACCGTAAAAGAAAATATCATCTACGGGTGCAAAACAACTTGTTAAAACACTTTTCAATACGCAAGAAAAAACTGCTCATCTGTATTACCTAAGAACTGTACCGATGAACAGTGACAACTGAAACTTCTCCATAGGGTAGGGAGATAACATAGTTAGGAGGAAAAGTCCGCTCCTTGTGACAGAGCTAACCGTGTGTCTGCAATCTTGCAGAGAAGGTAACCACTAGGTTTCCGTAAGAAGTTATCTACTCAATACTGCTTGGGTCATTTGTCTGACATCATGGTTTAAACCTGGAACACTGACGAAGTCAGTTACACGCTAAATAGGACATATTAAAGATCCCAACAGTCATTACTACTACTTTATTGGACACCTGAGGAAATTTAACAAAGTAATCCTTCTTTCTCTGTCAATGAGCAACTGCCTACGTAACAAATCAAAATCTATAGAGTTCATCAGCAAACTAAAAAGGGAAAACCAGAACACTGAAAATTAGGAAATCGTTAATACCTAATCAAGTCCTGTGGAATAAAAGATACGTTGAATTGAAAGCCCGTAAGAAACCATTACGTACATACAACACTCGTGAACTAGAAGGGCTTCATAAAAATAGCCAAGACTCTCAAACATTTGAGATGCTGGCTTAGAGAATGACTGACAGACAACAGCTGGGGAGGTTTTGTATTGATTTGTTAAGATCCTCGCACACTTTGGGGGGGGGGGAGGAGAAATAAGGAGAGGATGCCGTTAGTATGGAAAAAACACGCTGTTCGGACTTCAGCTTGGTGCCCCCCCCCCCTTCCAAGGAAGCCCCTTATAAATTCCTCCACTCCAGAATGCTCTTTCCGCCTCCCAGCCCAGACTCCAAAGCAATGCATGGCCTCCTCTCCAAGGAAACAAAAAGAACCTCATGGAAGAGGATTTGAAAAAACAAAACAAAACAAACAAACAAACAAAAAAATCACTTTCCCAGCCCAGGGGCCGTGAAGAAACGCGCCCCTCCCACCTGCCGCCTGGCCTCGGTTCACCTTTGAATCCCTCCTTCAGCCTTCGCTTTTTCTCCCCGGCGGAGGAGCCAAGGGGCGGCCCGCTCCCCAGGCCGCAGGCACCCCGGGCCCGCCCGCCCGCCCGCCCGCCCGCCCGGGTTTCCACGCGGACGCCGTGGGTTCGCAGGGCCTCGGGGGAGGCCTTGGAGTCTCCTTCCCCCCCCCCCGCCACCCCCCGCCACTACGCCCCGGGCGAGGCCGAGAGGGGCCCGGCAGGCCCGGCCGCCCCGGGGTCGCGGTGAGCTGCCCGCCGCCGTCCGCGCCCCCGACCCGGCCAGGCCTCGCCAGAGCGCCCGCACCACGGCCCGCAGCTCCGGCCCGTCCGCCCGCCCTCCCGCCCGCCCGCGTCCTAGAGGCCTCGACCCAGGACGCTCCCGGGCAGGAGGCAAGCCAGCACTCGCCGCCTTGTTTCCAAACATAACGGAGCCCGGGCCCCGAGACCGTTAAACCGCGCCGAGGGCAGACGCCAGCAGCACGGACCGGCCGGCCCTCGCCGCCACCAGCCGCCCGCGCCTCGGCCCCCGGGGGTCCCCGGAGCCCCCAGGACCCCGCTCCCAATGCCCAACTCCCGCTCCGGCCGCCCCGCGGCCCTTACCTTGTAAAAAGCCCCGTTGGAGCCGCGAACCTCCACCGTCAGCTCCGCCATGTTGGAACCGCAAAGGCTGCTGGGAAGAGATTCTAGAAACTTTCCAACGCGAGGGGAGGAGGGGGGAGGGGCGAGCGCCGCGGGGGAGGGGCGGGAGGGCGGGACGCTCCCGGCCCGCTCCCGGGCTCTCCGCTTGCGGCGCCGCTCTGCGCGGCTTCTCGGGCGGCTAGCCTGCGGCGGGCCGGCGCGCCCCCACGCCCACGCCCACGCCCGCGCGGCCCGCCTCGCGCACAATGAGTGGGGCGGACCCGCCCGGCGCGCCACACTCGCCCCAGGGTCCGCGCGGCGGGCGACGCTCCCCCCCCCCCACCTCAGGATCTTCCGGTCAGGAACCCGCGCTCGGGCTCTTGGGGGAGCGCATGGCCGCCCGACGCCCTCCCCGGGGAGGAGCCTTTCCCACGGCGAGCCTGGGGCGCCCCGGTGTTTGCCCCCCCCCCCCCGGGCGAAGGCAGCTCGCCACCTGTTACCGAACCGGAATACGTGTCTTAAAGACTCGGGGAAACTAATGCGAATCTTTGGGGGGGGGGGGGCAGATGTTGGAGACAGTTAGCTGCCCCGGGTTGGCCTTGAACCCAAAGAGCTTCCTTCTGCCGCTGGCTGGGGGATGCTGCTGGGCTTACTTTTCGAAGAATTTTTCTTCTTAAACTGTGTAGGTGTGTTTTCCCCGTGATGCGGAACAAGGGTCCACGAACCTCGTTGTCTGACTTTACCAGAAGCTAACCCCCTCTGAAAGCGTTATGGTACTCGTACTTAGTTTTGATAAGTTTATACTTACTTCCTAAAACACAGATTTTGGAAATAGTTCTTGGAGAACTCATTTGTAAGTACATTCTAAACTGTTTTCAAAGAAAGCTGATATTTTTTTCTTTCTCTGGAGCTGGCTTCAAACTCACCACCTATTTCTAGGTATTGGTTGGGTTTGCGGGAGTGGTCAAGTTATTTTGTTTGAGACAAAAGTCTCACTTAAACAGCCGAAGATGGCCTCCTATTTACCTACCTTGTCTCAGCCTACAAGAGTGCAGGTGTGAGGCCCCCACATCCAGCATCCCCTTGGCCTTTTTTTTTTTTAAGTACATTCTCTTTATATAAGATTAACCAGTTTGAAAATGTGCGTTTGCTCAGCTATCGTCATGATCAATTTTCGTTACAAACAAAAAACACTTGCAGCCGGTCCAGGTGGTGCATTCCTTTAATCTCAGCTCTCAGGAGGCAGAGACAGGCAGGCGGATCTCTGTGGGTTCAAGGCCAGCCTGGTCTACAAAGAGAGTACCTGGACAGCCAGGGCAATTACACAGAGAAACCCTGTCTCGAAAAAACAAAAACAAAACAAAACTTGTGCTTGCTGTTATTCCCCAATTCACCTGAATTCCCCAGACTCTAGGAAACTGCCCATCTGTTTTCTATGTATAGATTTCCCTAGCTTGATCTCACATTTGAAGAATCATGATGTGAGGGACTTTTGTGACTGACTTTCTTTTAGAATATTATTTCAAGATTCGTCTTATCATAATGTTGCAGACAATTCTAGGTGTCACTTTTTATCGCAGTATTACCGTTGCATAAGCATACTACATTATATTGTTTACCCAGGCGCACACCTTTAATCTCAGCACTAGGGAGGCAGAGGCAGGTGGATCTCTGTGAGTTCGAGGTCAGCCTGGTCTACAAAGCGAGTCCAGGGCAGCCAATACTACACAGAGAAACCTTGTCTCAAGAAACAAAAATAAAAAATAAAAATTAATAAATAAATATTATATTGTTTAGTATGTTTGAGGGTCAGGGTAAAGAATTGCAACAAGATCTATACCCTAACCATACACTCTGCCACTGAGCTACACATATCATCTGCTACTTAAGCCCATTTATTTATTTATTTATTATTTATAACACCTTTAATTCCAGTACTCAGAAGGTAGAGGGAAACAGATCTCTATGAATTCACGGTCAGCCTGGTCTACATAGCAAGCTCCAGGACAGCCAGCGCTACCTAGATCTTGTCTCAAACCAAAAATCGAGAGCAGGAGAGATGACTCAGCCATTGAGAGCACTTGATTTGCAGAAGACTGGGGTTTGATTCCCAGCAGTTACACGGTAGCTCATAGCCATATATAACCCCAGTTCTAGGGAATACAACACCCTCTTTTGATCTCCAAGGCTACCAGGCCCACATGTGGACACAGACATATACACAAGCAAAACACTCATAAGTATAATTTGTTAAGTGAATGCTGTTGCTGCGTAGGAAGCAGAGGAAGACCTGAGTGAGGGCGTGTGTACTGTTGACATGCGCATGTCTGTCTATGTCAAGGACTCCAGGGTCTCAGACCCATGCTACAATTTGGCAAAGCTTTACCCATAGGAGCCAGGCTCAAGGGGAATGGCAAAGCTTTTGTTATTGGTCAGTACCTGAAGAGACTAAGGACTTCAACTTCCTTCTCCTACAGCCACCTTCTGAAATTAGCTAACCCCTCCCCATGCCCTGTACCGAATAAACATGCTGAGGTTCTAGGTTGCAGAGGTAGCAGAACCCCACCGGGCCCAGGGTTATGCAAACCAAATACTCTATAAAAGAACTCGTGAGCCGGGCGTGGTGGCACACGCCTTTAATCCCAGCACTCGGGAGGCAGAGGCAAGCGGATCGCTGTGAGTTCGAGGCCAGCCTGCTTTACAAAGTGAGTCCAGGACAGTCAAGGCTACACAGAGAAACCCTGTCTCGAAAAACTAAAAAGAAAAAGAAAAAAAAAGAAAAGAAACTCGTGTATGCTTTGATCTTTTAAAATCTACTTTATTGGGGGCTTCTTTAATGCATGTACCTCCTTTCACACCCACGGACCCTTGATAGGAGAGAAAGAAGGTTAATAGGGACAGCAGAGGTTTCCTTGGGGCTCTTCTGCTTTTGTTTGTTTGTTTGTTTGTTTTATGAGTCAGGGTTTTTCCATGTAGCCTTGGTTGTCCTGAACTCACTTTGTAGACCAGACTAGCCTCGAACTCACTGTGATCCCAATCTGCCTGCCTCTGCTTCCCAAGTGCTGGGATGGAAGGCTTGCGCTACCATGATGCTGCGGTTCCACTCTTTGTCATGAGGACTCCAGCAGACCATTAAACAGCAGACCAGCCATCCAGCCAAAGTGACCTCACCTGCTGCAGCTGAAACCTTGAAGCACTCTCTGGGGCAGTTTTCTCTTGGAGCGTCACAAAGCGAAGAGATGCAAAGCAAAGAAGCCAAGAGACTCAAAGCAATGCAAAAGTGGTCTTTGTGATTTAGGCTATGTATACTGTCCCCTAGAGCTTGTGGGGTATTTTTCAACTGGCAAAGACTATGCCCCTACATGATGAGACAGTTCCCTTTCTAGTAGAAAATGTCGCAGCACCCTCACACAGCCAGTTTCACATCCCACACGGGATCAAAACAAAACCACATTTACTACAAACCCTCCCTCCCAGAGTCATGTATTTGAGTCCTTGGTCCCCAGATGGACGTGTTTGGAAAGGATTTGGAGGCACAGCCTTGTTGGAGGAAGTGTGCTAGTGGGTTCAAGCCTTAAGGTTTCAAAAGCTCACACCATTCCATAGCAGCTCTCTCTGCCTGTGGCTGCGTCTCAACATGTAAGGTGTCAGCTACTGTCCCAGTGTCATCATGCCTGCTTGCCTGCTGCCATATTCCCCAGACACGGGAGTCACAGACTCACCCTCTGAAACTGTAAGTCCCAAATAAGCTCTTTCTTCTGTAATTGACCTTGGTTGGAGTGTCTTATCACAGCAATGGTAAAGTGACTAAGAAGTTGGTAACAGGGAGCAGGCTATTGCTCTGAGAGGCCTGACTGAGTTCTGGGGAAGAATGTGGAGGATTTGGGGACTTTGGACTAAGGAAAGGGTTAAACAAAGTAAGTAGGGTTTACAGGCCATCCTAGAAGGAACTTAGAACACAGTGTTTCTGGGCGCGATGGAGGCCAGTCCAAACTGTTTCAGAGGGAAACTATAAGCTGCTGGACTAGGGACCGTTCTTGTGATATTTTCACAAGGGCGGTAGCTGCCTTTTTTCCTATATCCTATGAATCTGCCTGAGGTAAACTTGAAAAGTTTTTGGGTTAATTTTCTTTCTTTTCCCTTTTTTTTTTTTTTTTTGGTTGTTTTTGTGTTTTTTGTTTGTTTGTTTGTTCTAGACAGGGTTTCTCTGTGTGGTCCTGGCTGTCCAGGCCTCACTTTATAGACCAGGCTGGCCTTGAACTCATAAAGGTCCACCTGCCTTGGCCTCCCACAGTACTGGGATTGCAGGTATGTGCTACCACGCCCAGCTACGGATCTATTTTATTTTATTATTTTATTTAATTTTCTGTCTGTCTGTTTGTTTTTCCAAGACAGGGTTTCTCAGTGTAGCCTTGGCTGTCCTGGACTCACTTTGTAAACCAGGCCAGCCTTGAACTCACAGAGATCTAACTGTCTCTGCCTTCCAGAGTGCTGGGATTACAGGCGTGTACCACCACACTTGGCTGGACTAATTTCCTTGACAGAAGAGATGTGAACACTGGCCTATAATATTGACTCTGCCACATGGTTATCAGTGATCACTCTTAACCAGATATACAATGAAAAAGAGAAAGCAGAGCAAAAAGAAACATAAAATGTACAAAGCACCAGGAAAGTTAACATTGGGACCAACCCTTCTGCCAGGTGCACACAATGAAATAAAGGGAATGGTACCCTCAGGACCAGAACTACCCAGAAAACTTCCAACTTGTGAAAAGAAAAGGCCTGGAAACTTTATTCCCTAAAAAGCAACAAGGAAAAGCGTATACAAATGTGTTCAAGGAGAGGGCCAGGCTCCGCCCCAAGTAGGCAGTCAAGTCTAGCAGTGTTGTTTATGCAATCAGGCTTTAGAGTCATCAAAGATACAGTGGCTAGAAGGTTGTGGAATCTTCCTCTAGGGTAGGGATTCTGAACCTGTAGGTTGCAACCCCTTTGGGGGGTCAAACTATCCTTTCACAAGAGTCGCCTAAGCCCATCAGAAAACACATATTTACATTACGATTCATAACAGTAGCAAAATAACAGTTATGAGGTAGGAATGAAAGTAATTTTGTGGTTGGGGTCACCACAGGAGAAACGGCATTAACGGGTCGCAGCATCAGGAAGCGTGAGAACCACTTGCTCTAAGGTTATAAATGAGGCCAGGCATGGCATGAGGCAGAAGAACCCCTCCATGGAGGCCCTGGGAGGTCAGTTCATAAAGCTGTAACATTGAAGCCTAGATTGTATGGGAGACCCAAGAGGTACTGCTGTAAGGGTCCAAGATTCACTGGAGGAAGACCCCAGACTCAAGTGGTACGCAAAAGCAAAGAGCGGTTATCTGCAGACATTCCAGCATGCAGGGATCTCCACTCTTTTCAAAATGGTGATGATGAAGTGAGCATGCAGGCTCTATTTATAGACAGTCAGGAAATTTTGTGGTACCCTTGAAATGGGTTGGTTAGAAGTGAGTCATAGATTCAGGATTGGCTATCAGTGTGGAGACTTTTCCTAATTACTAGGATTTTGCTAAGTCATTGAGGTTTCCCTTCTACTCAGATGTTGACCATTAATTTGATTGGTTAGGGCCCGCTGTGTTCTTTTCAGGACTAACAAGGCCATAAAATAATATCAACATAGTTTTCGGTCAGCCTGACCTGTAAGCTAATTGACTGCCCACGTGTGGCTTCTTCAGGAATTGTTTTCCTGAAACAGAAACTCAGGCCTAGTCTGACAGAATGGAGAACTGAAGCCTGTCATGGAATCAGATTAGTCAGTCTGGCGTCCTTGACAGGTCTCCTGGGGTCCTTGGGGTCCCCTCAGTTGGACATGTCAGAGTTTTGAGACATCTGCCAAGAAGAGTGACACACAGTGGGTGGAAGCAGTCCATGAGAGAGAGGGGTTGGAGCTGCAGAGCCAGTATGGCTGAGCCATCCGTCTAAGCCCCTTCCCAGTGGACACAGAGCTCCAGGACTGGGTGTTTGCCCTGCTGAGTGTTTGCTCTTGCTTTGCTCCAGTATTTCCTCACGATGCCCACTTTCTTCCCTTTTGGAATGGTAATGTAAATGTTATGCTATTGTGTATTGGAAATATGTAATTGCTTTTTGATTTTATGGGATTACTTGAGGCAATTAAGAGATTGGCTTGCCGCTAGGAGACTTTAGACTTTGGACTTTGGATTTCTTGTTGTTGTTTGTTTGTTTGTTTGATTTTGAGACAGGCTTTCTCTGTGTAGCAGTAGCCTTGGCTGTCCTGGACTCACTTTGTAGACCAGGCTGGCTTTGAACTCACATCGATTCACCTGCCTCTGCCTTCCGAGCGCTGGGATTAAAGTCCTGTGCCACTTTGCTGGGCTTAGACTTTGAACTTGTAAACAACGTCTGGATTGTGAAAGACTTAGGGAGATTTTTGAAGTTGCACTAAATGCATCTTGTATTGTGATGTAGCCGTGGCCTATGAAGGCCAGGGAATGGAAGGCTGAGTGAATGAGAGTGGCCCGTGTAGGCGCATGTATCTGCATACTTTGTCCCAAGTCAATAGAACTATTTGGGAAGGATTAGAAGGTGTGGCCTTGTTAGGAGAGAGTTATCAATGGGGATCGACTTTGAGGTTTCAGAAGCCCATGCTGTCTTAGTTGGTTTTCTATTTCCTCTGAAGAGACACCATGTCCAAGGAAACTTATTTTTGGGTTTGGTTTTTTGTTGTTGTTGTTTGTTTTTTTATTTTTATTTTTATTTTTTTATTTATTTATTTATTTATTTATTTATTTATTTTTTTGAGAGAGGGTTTCTCTGTTATCTTAGCCATCCTGGACTAGCTTTGTAGACCAGGTTGGCCTCGAACTCACAGCGATCCTCCTGCCTCTGCCTCCCGAGTGCTGGGACTAAAGGCATGGGCCACCATGCCCGGCTAAGGCAACTTATAAAAGAAAGCATTTAGGGGCTGGAGAGATGGCTCAGCACTTAAGAGCACTGCATGCTCTTCCAAAGGTCATGAGTTCAATTCCCAGCAACCACATGATGGCTCACAACCATCCATATGAGATCTGGTGCCCTCTTCTGGCCTGCAGGAGTTACATGCAGGCAAAGCGTGTTACATACAGACACAACACTGTAGACATAATAAATACATACATCTTTTAAAAATAAATATAAGCATTTAACTTGGAGTTCACAGTTCCAGAGGGTAGTAGAGCAGTGGTGGTGGAGGGTTTCTGAGACCACCACAGCCAGCAGAAGAATGACCTGTGGGAGGCAGGAAGGTGGTTCAGTCCCAACTTTGGGAATCTGATCCCAAGTAGTTTACTTTAGGCATATTCAAGTACAGCACAATTCAGTGAAAATTGCCTGATGGCAATTAACTCAATTACACAATAAAATTTAAGGTATGACTACATCGGAACTCTTTGTAAAGTACATAAAGATGAGTTCTATCGGTTGACTACAGCTCCTGGTAAGCCCCCCACAGTGAGTCCGTGACCGTGGCAGGAAGCACGGCAGCGAACAGGCAGATAAGGCACTGCAGCAGCAGCTGAGTGCTCACGTGCCGTGTGGCAACCATAACCACAGAGCAGAGAGAGAGAGAACTACCTTGGAATGCTGTGATCGAGGTTTCAAAATGACCTCCCCTCCCCCCTCTAACACATTTCCAACATGGCCAGACCTCCTAATGCTTCTCAGTTTCACCAACTTCGGAACAAGCATCTCAGTGTATGAGCCTATGGTAGCCATTCCAATGCAAACCACCACAGAGCCGTCCTCAGTTACCTGTCTCCCTATGTCTCCTCTCTCTCTACCTCAGGGCCTGTCCTTTTGGTGTGGTTTGGTTTTCTTTGGTTTTTTGGGGGGGGTTGTTTGTTTGTTTGGTTTGGTTTGGTTTGGTTTTTGGTTTTTGGCCTTTTGAGACAGAGTTTTTCTGTGTAGCCTTGCTGTACAGGACTTACTTTGTAGACCAGGCTGGCCTCGAACTCACAGAGATCTGTCTGCCTCTACCTCCCAGAATGCTGGGATTACAGACATGCATCACCATGCCTGGCATTGTTTTGGTGATCTTAAGGGGGGCTGTTTGATTTTTTTTTTTTTTTTTTTGCTTATGTTTTTTGGTTGTGAGCCTATCCTTTAATGGCTGAGCCATCTCTCCATCCCCTTGTTTTTTGTTTGTTTTGTTTTGTTTTGTTTTGTTGAGAAAGTTTTCTCTGTGTAGCCTTGGCTGTCCTGGACTTGCTTTGTAGACCAGGCTGGCCTTGAACTCACAGTGATCCACCTGCTCCTGCCTCCTGAGTGCTAGGACTAAAGGTGTGCATCACCACGCCCAGCCTCATGTTGTGTCTTAAGATGCAAACCCTCAGCTACTGCTCCAGCACCATGCCTGCCTGCTGCCATGTGCCCCATCATGCAAAGGTCAGGCTTTGAATTGTAAGCCCCCAGTAAACTGCCTTACCTCTAGCTTTCCTTGGTCATGGTGTCTTACCATAGCAATAAAAAGAAACTAAAACAATTATGTAGATGGAGTCATATATTTAAATTTTGGTGAATTCCGTGTGTTTTGTTTTGTTTTGTTTGTTTTTTACATATTTGTCCAAGTTGCTCAGGCTGGCCTCAATCTGAAACTTCTTCATCCTCAGTTGCTTAAATCATAGGCATATGCCCTGCACCAGTGATGTAGATCTGTTTTTTATCACCTTCAAAAAGTATTCATTATTAAAATGAAAAAAAAAAACTACAAAACAGCCACACATTTAAAGTGTGTGTGTGTGTGTGTGTGTGTGCGCGCGTGCGCAGTTGGAAATTAGTATGCCCAAATATTGACAGAATATGAATAATGACAAATGTGTTTTGAAATTTTTGCAAAATTGAATATATATGATTACCAGAAGACAGGAAATTTTATTTTTGCTGGGCGTGGTGGCACGTGCCTTTAACCCCAGTACTCAGGAGGCAGAGGCAGGCAGATTCCTGTGAGTTTGAGGCCAGCCTGGTCTAGGAGAGTCCAGGACAGCCAGGGTGACACAGAGAAACCATGTCTCAAAAAAGAAATTTTTTTTTTCATTTTTGCTTGTTATGTCATGGAAAACTCGGCAGCCACTAGAGATGAACTTACAGAAAACATTTTGCTGGCTGGGGTGTAACTCAGTTGGTTGTGCTTGTCTAGCATCAGAAAGCCCTGGGCTCCATCCCTAGCACTACATAAACCAGGCACAGTGTCACATGCCTCTAACACTGGTAATCAGGAGAGAGAGTCCAGCAGAGGTACCAGAAGTTCAAGATTATCTTGGTTACACAACAAGTCTGAAGCCACTCTCGGCTCCATGAAGCTCTGTCTCAAAAATTAGAGGAGAAGGAAGAAGAGGAGGCAGTGGTGGTGTGAGGGATGCTTGAACTTACACAATAAAATGCCTATTCCCTGCCTATGTAGAGCAGACTACAAATGCTATACGTGGAGCCGGTTTGTATAGATAAGATATGCAATAACTGAAAATGTGCTGACATCCATAGGGGTGAGGGTGTCCTAGCTTTGCTTTCATCAAGGGGCGTGGAAGCTTTGACACAAATGTTAACTGTGGTCTCCTAGAGCTGTGCTTGCTTTCTTTCTCCTCCTCCTCCTCCTCCTCCTCCTCCTCTTCTTTTTTCTTTTTTGATTTTTTGAGACATGGTTTCTCTGTAACAGCCTTGTCTGTCCTAAACTCCCTTTGTAGACCAGGTTGGCCCCAAACTCACAGAAATCCACCTGTCTCTGCTTCTCCAGTGCTGGGATTAAAGGTATGCACCACCACACACAGTCTTCTTTGTGCTTTCTTTCTTCTTCTTCATCTTCTTCTTTTTTTTTTTTTCAAGACAGGGTTTCTCTGTGTAGCCTTGGCTGTCCTGGACTCACTTTGTAGACCAGGCTGGCCTGGAACTCACAGTGATCTGCCTGCCTCTGCCTCCCAAATGCTAAGAGTAAAGGCGTGCACCACCCCACCTCGTCTTCTTTGTATTTTCTTATGTTCTCCAAGTTTTCTACACTAAAGAAAAACACTATAAAAATAAAAATTAAATAAAAATTAAAATTAGCATTATTAATTTCTTTAAATTATACATTAAACTGAACTCACAGTAAGGCTTCTGCTAAGTAAGAAGTGTAGGCACTGTTGCTTTGGATCCCCTGTGCTGGGCCCCAACAGACAGGCTGAAAATCAAAATGGAATCACCCACACTGAGGTTCCATGTCTTTTTTGGTTTGTTTGTTTTTGTTTTTTTGATTTTTTCGAGGCAGGGTTTCTCTGTGTAGCCTTGACTATCCTGGACTCGCTCTGCAGACCAGGCTGGCCTCGAACTCACAGCAATCCACCTGCCTCTGCCTCCCTAGTGCTGGGATTAAAGGCGTGCGCCACCACGCCCGGCGGGTTTGTTTTTGTTTTTTGAGACAGGGCTTCTATGTATAATAGTCCTGGTTGTCCTGGACTCTTTGTATATAAGGCTGGCCTCCAACTCATAGAGATCCGCCTGCCTCTGCCTCCCAAGTGCTGGGATTAAAGGTGTGCGCCACCACACCCGGCTCAGGTTCCAGGTCTTAAACCAAAGCTAAATTGTTGACTGACTCATTCAGAAATCAGGAAGCCACTTTTTCCAGCAGCCCAGAGCTTGACAGGAAGATGCCCTCTGTTTCAATGGCAACCTTTAATCATTATGGAAGGAAGCCTGGGATCTGATGCTCACCTGTCCATTGTTAGTTTGTTTAGCTGGCTGCTCTCATTTTAACCTTGCCACATCCATCACAGGAGAGAAAAGAATGGCATGACCAATCTTCTTTTTGCTTTCCTCCTCCTCTCTCTGTGCTTTCTCAGTCTATCAGACCAACTTGTTCATTCAGTCATCAAATACAGCATTTACTGTAATTTATGGAGAGAAGTAATGGTTCCCAACTCTAAAATCAATAAAGTCCAGGGGGACTGGAGAATGTGGTTCCATTGGTAAAGTGATTGAAATGCAAGCATGAGGCCATGAATTTAGGTCCCCAGCACCGGTGAAAAGCTGGCATGGCCGTTCCAACACTGGGGAATCTGTTCAGTCAGCTGTTCAGTCAGCATAGCTCAACCAGTGACCTCCAGGTTCAGTGTGTGACAGTGTCTCAAAACTAAAGTAGGGATAGCAAGACATCTCAGTGGAAGCACTTGCTGCCAAAGTCTCATGGCCAGAGTTTGGGCCCCTCAGACCTTAGTGAAAGGATTGACTCCTGAAGTGTATCCTCTGACCTCCCTATGTGAGCTGTGGCACTTGTGTGCCTCTACCATATACCATACACACAGAGTGATGAAAATAAGTAGGACTCAATTGAGGAAGACACCCAATGTCAACTCTGGCCCATACACAAAGATGATGATGATGAGGAGGAGGAGGAGGAAGATATGACGATAGTAATGATAACTGCTATAATGGTAAGATGTTGATATGATGAAGATAATGACAATGATATGATCATATGATGAAAATGATGAGATAGGATGAAAGTGATGATGACAATGGTATAATGATATGATGATTAAAACAATGATGGTGATGATGGTGGTGATGGTGGTGATGATGGTGATGATGGTGGTGATGGTGATGATGATGGTGGTGATGATGGTGATGATGGTGATGATGGTGGTGATGATGATGGTGGTGATGATGGTGGTGATGATGGTGATGATGGTGGTGATGATGGTGATGTACCCAAACAAGAGCTTTAAACTATTTTGTGGTCATTTCTCTCTGTGTGTGTTTCCATAGACAAGTAATTTTTTTCCTTTCTTTGGGTAGAGACACCATGGAGTCCTCAACCCAACATAAAACCTTCCTTTTTGAAACAGGATTTCTTTTACTATATAGCCTAGACTAATGTCTGATGATCCTGGCTCAGCCTCCCAAGTGCTATGATTATTGGTGTCCCACCATGCCCAGATAATTTTCCTTTGATTCCTGCACACACAGTTCAATAAAAACTTCTAGATTTTCATCAGTTTTATGACAGTACTTTTACTTTAAATTGCCTTACTGAAATGTTATTTTGAGATGTTACAGAAGTCGCATTCTTCACCTCAGAAAAAAATAACAGCATATCCTACCTACTACTTATATTTTAAATCTCTCCGAAGTGATACACTTGAAAATTAATTAAGCTAGACATGGTGCTGCATGCCTGTAATGCCAGCACTCGGAAGTAGAGGCAGGTGGATTTTTGTGAGTTTGAGGCCAGCCTGGTCTACAAAGCCAGTCCAGGACAGCCAAGGCTACACAGAGACCCTTATCTCTGAAAAAAAAAAAAAAGAAAGAAAGAAAGAAAGAAAGAAAGAAAGAAAGAAAGAAATTGAACTTGTCTAAATTGAGAATATAGTGTTTCTTCCTCAAGAAATCAGGAATTGAGAAGTCTGAAATAACTTAAGTTTTCAAAAAGCAACTCTTAGAACAAATTGTGCCTAGTTTTGCAAAGAGCTAAGCAATGTCTTAAAAGGCATAATTTAAAATAGGCACTTCAACCAGAGCAACACTGCCCCTCAGAACGGGAACAGGCCTAAGAGACTAATTGCATGAACGCTGTCAACCTCATGAAGTGGTGAGCTCCTGGGTTGCTGACTGGTGAATGCTGAGTGTTGGGAGCATGGTATACCCACCTAAAAACCCACCTGCCCTCTTTCTCATGTAGACTATGTGTCGCCATTATTAGGGTTGATCCACAAAGACCTGGCTATTTAACACAGAAGGTGGAATTGGTTTAACAAGTGCATAGCCTTCCTTTACTACTTCCATCAGAATCTATTCCAAAAGCAGGCATGGTTGTCCATAGTTTTAATCTCACAGAGGCAGGCTGGTCTCTGAGTGTGTGGCTAGCCTAGTCTATACAGCAAGTTCCAGGCTAGTCAGGGCTGCCTGGTGAGTCTCAGTCTCAAAATTTAAAAATTAAAAAAAAAATCTTTCTAGCAGGGACAAAAATTTAAGCATAAAAATTATCTTGACTATTATACAAGTGGCTCTGAGAGGAGAGTCCAGTGCACTCCAGAACACCTGGATCTGCAGGTGCCCCAATACCTTACACAAACAAGGAGGCATTTGCATGTAATCTGTATACACTGCCCTTCATGAGGTTTTTGTTACATTGATTTTTGTGGAGTAGGGTGGGTGCAGCACACAGGACACTTGTGGGTGTGGATTCTCTTTATCCACCATGTAAGTTCAGTGACCATTGTCAGGCATCCACCAGAGACAACTACTCAGACAGGTTTAAGCCAATAAAAAGTCTTTATTAGCCAGTCAGCAAGGACCCTTGGAACAACAGAAAGCAAGAAGCTCGGTTAGTACATTTAGAGACCTTCTCAGAACTATGGACTTTGACGAATGAGGTGTTTGCTTACCTTCTGGCAGGTGGGGTAGTCTGGTACGTGCTGAGTTTTGTGGCCTGAGTGGTACTTCCATCATGGAGTCAGTCGTGCTAAGGTCTTGGTGCCTACTCAGGTCTGAGGACCTGTCACAGGCACAAGCCTCTTTTACCTGCTGAGCCACCATAAGCCCTGTGTTGTGTGCTGCAGTACTTACAGTAAAGGAACATAATATAAAAGCTATGCAAATAGGGAGTTGTTCCAATATCTTGCTTAGAGAATAATGACAGGAAAAGCCGATAGATACTAAATTCTGACACAGTGTTTTTCAGTTACTTTTGAACTGAGGTTGATTAAAACCATATGGAATCCTCAGATGCAGAAGGCCAGTCGTATACATAATTTTTTTTTCTTAGTGATTCTTGAGATTAAACCCAGGACCTTGTACATGCTAACAAACAGTCTTACTCAGATAGAATAAAGTACAAAAGACCAGTTATTGGATATTGCTTTATTTAGAGCCTTACTTAAAGTACTGTTTGTACTGCCTTTTTGCCAAACATGACTTCACTTGCCACCTGGAACCAAATGACCTGGAAAAACAGCCGCAGCAATGGGTGGTCACCCTTAACAACCTGTTGACTGCCATGTGAGGTTTTGTAAACTCTTGCTTGCTTGCTTACCTGCCCCACCTTGTGGTTTTAGAATATGAAATCAGAATATAAACTGGGAAGAAGCTGTCCTGGCTTCCACCCCGCCTGGTGACATCTCCTCGCGTCCATCTCATTGCTGCCAGGTTCTTATTCTAGAAAGGTCTTTCAAACCAGTTCCACCATCGCTTAGCACCCAGAAGCCACTGCTCAGGACTGCATGCCTAACTAAATTTTTTTTTGGTTTCTGTTTTGTTTTGTTTTTCGGGACAAGGTTTCTGTATGTCAGAGCCCTGGCTGTCCTGGACTCACTTTGTAGACCAGGCTGGCCTCAAACTCAGAGATCCGCCTGTCTCTGCCTCCCGAGCGCTGGGATTAAAGATGTGACACCCAAATTGTACAAACTGCCACCTCAAGGTAGGTCACTTAATGGTAGATCAAACCATACTCTTTTCAAAGATTTCATAGTTTTGCAAGCATGGGGTCTTAGTACTTGAGGTGACACAAATCTCGAGCCAGTGTGGCACAGGAAGTAAAGGTGGTGTGATCTTTCTTACTTGTTGGAGCAAAACTCTAAAACCTTTGTGACAGTCTTCCGGTGGGGAGGCTGTTACACACAGGGGCATGGAGCTGGAGAGGAATCAGAGCGTAAGGAATGGGGGGGGGGTCCCCTCTTGATTGAGAGTCCATGAAACAAAGCTTTAGCCAGCCAACCTCTTTCTTTAGATTCATTTGTTTATCTACAAATTCACTTTCTGACTTCTAGAAAGCCTTTGGACCACAACAAGGGTGCATAGTGCACTGGGCATACGTGCTGCCCACCTTATGGATGAGCTGATTTGTCCTTTTTCCTTGCTTCCTTCTTTTTTTCTCTCTTTCTTTTTCTTTTTTCTTTTTTCTTTTTTGAGTAGGTTTCACTGTGTAGCCTTGGCTGTCCTGGGCTCACTTTGTAGACCAGGCTGGCCTCGAACTCACAGAGTGAGTGCTGAGATTAAAGGCATGCTCCCCCACTCCAAGCCATTCCTTCTTTCTTACCTTTTTCTTTCTTATTTATTTTTTCAAAAAGGTCCCAGCATCCCAGGCTAGCCTTGAACTCTCCTTGTAGCTGAAGATAGCCTTGAACTCCTGATCCTCCTGTCTTTACCTCGTTAGGGCCAGTAAACATCAACAAACCAGGCTTATTTTTAAAGATTTACTTATGGTGTATGTGCGCCTGCCTGAATGTATGTATGTGCGTACAGGTGCCCTCGGAAGCCAGAAGGCGGCGTTGGATTCCTAGGCAGCTATGAGCCACATCACATGAATGCTGGACACTGAACCTGGGTCTTCTGCGAGAACAGCAGGCCTTGGGGGCAGTGACTACTTTTAACCAAGGAGCCATCTCTCCAGTCTCCACTCCCAATTTACATGGCACTGGGGGTGAACCCAGAGCTCTGTGCCTGCTATGTAAGCACTATGTTTGCCTTAGACTTGTGTGTGTGTGTGTGTGTGTGTGTGTGTGTGTGTGTGTGTGTATGTGTGTGTGTGTGTTGTGTTTGGATAGGATCTTATATAACTCAGGCTGGTCTCAAATTTACTGCATAGCTAAAGCTGACCTTGGATTTCTGAACCTCCCACCTCTACTTCCAAATGCTGGGCTTATAGATGTCCACCATCAAACATGGCTTTGATTTTGGGGGGGGGGGAGCTTGTTTTTTGTTTTTGTTTTTGTTTTTGTTTTTCTGAGACAGGGTTTCTTCGTGTAGCCTTGACTGTCCAGGACTCCCTTTGTAGACCAGGCTGGTCTCAAACTCACATCGATCTGCCTGCCTCTGCCTCCCAACTGCTGGGATTCTAAATATGCCTTTGAAAACAGATGATCTTACTATCTTTCCAATCTGGATGCTGTGGTCATCCTTTTATTTTGTTTTGGGTTTTGGTTTTTGGTTTTTGGTTTTTCGAGACAGGGTTTCTCTGTATGGCCTTGGCTGTCCTGGACTCACTTTGTAGACCAGGCTGGCTTCGAACTCACAGCGATCTGTCTGCCTCTGCCTCCTGAGTGCTGGAATTAAAGGTGTCTGGCACCTTACCGAGCTGTGGTCACCCTTTTATAAAGTTACTCGATCTCAAGTTGCTCTGAATACATTTTAGTGGTTACATGGAAATTTGTGGATTACCTTATTTTAGAGTTCTTAAATTTTGTTAGTTATTTTGTCAAATAATATTTTAAATTATATTCTTCTGTAAATAATATTTTAGAGTATTTTTAAACTCACAGAAAAGCTGAGTAGTGTAGAATTCCTGTGTGTGTCCTTCTAGTTTAACCTAGCATCAACAGATTACCATGGTACAGTTGTCAAAACCAAGACATCTAGCTAAATTTTAATTCTAGATTTTACTAAAGTGTTGCTAGCCCCCACCCCCGGACTCTTTTCCTTCCTTCCTTCCTCTTGCTTCCCTCACTCCTTTCTTTCCTTTCTTTCCTGTTCTAGAATCCAGTCATGGATATCAAGTTATATATGGTTATGTCATTGTCTCCTCTGACCTTTGACAATTTTGTGTGTTTCTTTTTTGAGAGATTTCATTGGTATCTCAGGCTGCCTGAACTTTCCCTGCAGCCTGGCGTAGCCTTGAACTCACAATCTGCTGCCTCCTTCTTCCAACTAACAGCGGCGGTTAGAGCACTTTACATGGTTCTTCAACATGGTTGTATTTAATAGTTTCCTCATGACTAGACTGGGACTGGGCTTTGAGGTAATGACTCCCCAGCAGGGTAGCCTTTCTCATCACATTCACCACAATAAACGTCATTAAGATAACCTACTAGCCCTAATCACTTCATTCAGATGTTTCCAGGGCAACCATGTCTTATGTGTACCCTGTTCTTTGGATGCCACTAAAGTCTGATCTGCTCTCAAGAAGAGGGGTGGGGAGGGAAAAGAGAGCGAAGCCCCACTTCTAGGACAGGTGCCCATGGGCAGAATGTGAAAATGATGTTTCTTCATTGCTCTTTACTTAGTAGCTGGCACGTGAAGCCCAGGCCTCTCTCTACTCTTAACTCACTTCCTTCCTTCCTTAGATCTCTATGGACTCACAGTTACTTGTTTTATAATAAACTTTGGTTACTCAACTTACTCTTTTGAGACAGGAAATCAAGCTGTTGCTCAGGTTGACCTGGAACTCAAGTGCCACTTACTTAACCTGCAGGGTGCTGGGACTTGGATCCTGCACTGCCACACCTAACTCTGACACTCTGCACTCAGGTGGCTCCAGCCTTCCCATTTGCATCACTTTCAGGAGTTCTGTTTGTTTGCTTTTCCTTCTTCTACAGTGCTATAGGTCAAACGCATGGCATTGTGGGTGCTAGGCAACATCCTCAGCCCTGGTGTTCAGACATACTCCACATTTATTATAATTTCTGTTTCTCTAAAATGGTCTTTGCTCATTTTCTCTATTTCCTGCTCTGACCCTTGAATAACTTATTTTTCCAAGTTTTTGAATCTCAATTTGCTTCCAATTTAGCCAGTGGGGCCTCTTCAGCTTGGCGTGTGGATTCATTCCACACTGCCTGTCTTGATCTCAGAGCAATATGTATCTTCTGACATAAGATGGGTCTCCTTCCTGTGCTGTAGGATCAGCTATTTCTATACTAGGAGCTCTCATTCCAGTCACTGGGGAATTATGGGATGTATGCGATGGGAACATATTTTCTTTCAGAGTATGACTTAATTTTGGGGGAGAATATAAAAGTACCTTTGGGACACCGGTAGTTTTGAGAATATTTTCCTATTAGAAATAGACTTGATCTTGGATTTTTATGAATACATAATTTATTACTGTAGCAAAGACTTGAGGCCAGGCACAGTGTTATGTACGTACCTTTAACCAGAGAGGCGCAGGCAGACAGATCTATGTGCTTTCCAGAACTACATAGTATGCAGAGGTGACCTTCATTCACTTTGTATTAAGGTGTATCTCCATAGTCTATTGTTAATTCCCTAACACACTGTGAGCTAAATGCTAACAGATTCTGGTTTTGTCATTGCTATTGAGGACTCTCCTGTCTCAATGTTGTGTAAAAATTACTCCCCAATGATCTCTGATTGGTTAATAAAGAAGCTTAAAAGCCTATGACTGGGCAGAGGAGACAGTAGATGGGACTTCCATTCTCAGTCTGGATCTGAGGTGGCAAGATAGAGATAGATAGATAGATAGATAGATAGATAGATAGATAGATAGAGGAAAGGAGAAAGGGAGAGAGAGAGGAGAGAGAGAGAGAGAGAGAGAGAGAGAGAGAGAGAGAGAGAGAGTGAGCTGTGAGGTTGTAGCCATGAGGCCTGGCCAGGAGGAGAAGGTCACCATGCCACAAGTAGGAAGGCCATTAGGAGTTGCCATGAGGACAACAATGGAGGAGGAGTGGGGGGTGGGGGGTGGGGTGGAGGACACTAGATGGCAGCATGGGGCACATGGCTGGGAAGTAGCCAGGCTAGCACAGACGGGTTAAAATAGATGAGAATCTGCCCAGTGTAGTCCTTTGAAGTTTATTAATAAATGTAACAAGTCTCCAACTCATCACGGAGCTAGAGCAGACATAAGAAAAAAAACTTTTAATTCCAACATATGAGATCCTGTCTTAGTCTAAGAAGGAAGGAAGGAAAGAAGAAAGGAAGGAAGGAAAGAAAGAAGGAAGGAAGGAAGGAAAGGCTTTGAGCAGTTTTCAATGTATCTTCCTATAACTTTGCTTGTAGTTAAAAGAGAGAGCCATCACTACGTCCAAATAGCACCGAGGCCAACATTTCCTGAGCACTTAGGTCAAGTCCTCATTAGTGTAGGGTAGTATTTGGATTTACTCCTTGTTGTCTTCTTTCAGGTTTTAAAATGTTTAGAATGACCCAGTGAATTAATTTCATGACCCAATAATGACTCAGAACTCACAGTTTCAAAAAGCAGAAAATACTAATAACAGTTATAAATAAATGAGTCTCATGCTTACTATGATTCTAACGGTAAAAGGTCTCCAAAGCTTAGTCATAACTGAAGGCTTACAGAGAGAACACAGGCGCTCTCTATCTGGCTTCACTGAACCCCCTCATTACCTCTTTAAGACAGACACTATTATGCTGTATTTTGCAACTCAACAAAGGTATATAGTAAATAAAGAGTCAAGTCAGCACTCAACTCAATCCTTCTAAATCTAAAGTTCACGCTCTTGACTGTGACATGGCAACATCTTCGTGTAATTATGGTTAATTAAGGGGGAACGTGAATAAGAGTTAGATAGAGGTGCTGCTTAAGGAGTGACGAGGATGGTGCCGAAGTGCGGAAGTGCAGGATTGGGCTGGGGGACGTTGTGTGGCTGGTAGAGTGCTTGTCTAGGAGGCAGGAGGACCTGGGCCAGATCCCCTGGTCTTCAAAAGCCTAGGTTAGCCCAGCGTTGAGGAGGCAGACTCAGGAGGATGGCTGGGGCTGTGGGCCAGGCAGCCTTCCATAGCAGTGAGCCCAGGGCCCAGGGAGAGACTTGGTCTCAGAAAATAAGGAAAACAATGGTGTGGACCTGTAATAAGGTCACACACACATTATAATAGTGATATAATGGTGTGGATCTGTAATAAGGACACACATACACTATAATATTGAAATAATGGTATGGACCTGTAATGAGGACACACACACACACACACACACACACACACACACACACACACACACACACACTGTAATAGTGAAATAATGGTGTGGATCTGTAATAAGGACCAACAAAGAATCAATTGATTCTTGGCTGCAAGCAATTCACCCACCTAGCATTTTTAAAACCCTTGAATTGCCCCTAAACATTTTCTTTTGACCAGATACAGCTGGCTGCCCTGTTTCGTTTTGCCACCTCGCCTGTCTCTGAATACTCAGCGTACTTGTCCTGGAGGCTCAGCCCCCTTCCCTCTTGTGAGTCCCTTCTCACAACTGTTCCCTCGGTGCCTGGCTCCTCTCAACCCTGACTCCCCATCACTCTTCCTGCAGCGTCCCCTTGGGAACTGTGATACGTCAGTGTTTTATGCAGTTCGTTCTTTCTGAGCCGAGCTATTTCCCTGATGTTCCTGCACTTATTTTCTCTATTTTATTTATATTAGTTTATATTTTGTTTCTTTGCTATTGCATGTCTAGGCTGACTTTGAATTCACTGTGGAGTAGCCCAGGCTGCAGTGACCGCTTGACCTACCTTCCTCCACCAGAGATCCCGGGTCTGTGAGCCATGCCCAGATGTTCTGTCATTCTCTTTATTTGTTTGTTTGTTTGGTTTTTTGAGACAGGGTTTCTTTATGTGATCTTGGCTGTCCTGGACTCACTTTGTAGACCAGGCTGGCCTCGAACTCACAGCGATCCGCCTGCCTCTGCCTCCCGAGTGCTGGGATTAAAGGCGTGCGCCACTACACCTGGCTCGGATATTGTATTCTTTAGACTGATAATTAGTTTTTCTTTTCTCTACTTGAAACATTTTTTTGTTTTCTTTTCTAATAATTCCTTCCAGTTCTCTATTTAACTTTTCTTTTTGTTATATTATTCATTTCTAGAAGTGCTTTAATTTTTATCTTTCATTTATTATTGGGGTGGGGTGGGGTATGTATGTGTATGTGTGTGTGTGTTCGGTGTGTGTGTATGTGTTTGGTGTGTGTGTGTATATGTGTATGTGTGTGTTCAGTGTGTGTGTATGTGTGTGCATTTGGTGTGTGTGTGTGTGTGTGTGTTTGGTGTGTGTGTGTATGTGTTTGGTGTGTGTGTATATGTGTATGTGTGTGTTCAGTGTGTGTGTATGTGTGTGCATTTGGTGTGTGTGTGTGTGTTCGGTGTGTGTGTATATGTGTATGTGTGTGTTTGGTGTGTGTGTATGTGTGTGCATTTGGTGTGTGTGTGTGTTCGGTGTGTGTGTGTATGTGTTTGGTGTGTGTGTATATGTGTATGTGTGTGTTCGGTGTGTGTGTATGTGTGTGCATTTGGTGTGTGTGTGTGTGTGTGTTCGGTGTGTGTGTATGTGTGTGTGTATGTGTTTGGTGTGTGTGTATATGTACGTGTGTGTTTGGTGTGTGCATATGTGTGTACGTTTGGTATGTGTGTATGTGTGTGTTCAGTATGTGTGTATATGTACGTGTGTGTTTGGTGTGTGCATATGTGTGTACGTTTGGTATGTGTGTATGTGTGTGTTCAGTATGTGTATATGTGTATGTGTGTGTTCAGTGTGTATGTGTATTTGTGTGTATATGTTTTTTTGGTGTGTGTGGGTGTGTGTGTTCGGTGTGTGTATGTTCGGAAGAGTGTGTGTATGTGTGTTTGGTGTGTGTTTGTGTTCGGTGTGTGTGTGTATGTGTATGTTTGGTGTGTGTGTGTGTGTGTTTGTGTGTGTAATGGAGACACCCTTGTGGCATTGTGAGTGTGTGGTGGTCAGAGACAAATGCCAGGAGTTGGTTCTCAGGGTATCAAGCTCAGACTTGGCTGCAAGCAACTTCACCCACTTAGCCATCTTGCTGGCCTTACTTTCAAAGGTTACCTGCAAACCAAAACACTAATAACTAAGCAATAAAAATAAATAAAATAAGTAAGAAAAGGCATTTTCAATTTTACCACATATTTCTTGCTTTGGATATTAATCACCTTAGCTAATTTTGATTTTATTTTCTCAATGAGGCACTTCGAAAGGTAACTACACATGATATAGAGTTTAGACTTGTTTAAAGTATTTGGGATAGGAAAGAAAATTACTTAGAAACACAGACAAATTTAATTGTACCCCCACCCCGATTTCCAATATAAGAGGAATTTCAAAGCCAAATAAATAAATAAATAACTTTAAAAACTTTCACCGACTAATGCTTTCACAAGCTAGTAAGAAGATAGGGAATTGGTTTTCTAAAACATTTTTAAAAGGCTATATTTCATAATCATATGAAAGGTGCATCAAAGAAAATTATTCTAAAACTCTACAAAGCATGGCAGAAGTACAGCTCTGGTCCATTATGATAAGAGAAACTGGCCAGAGCCCGTCTAATCTGCATGTGAATTTGATTAAAATGTTTTGCTTTAGGAGCACACCGAGTGACGTGTGAAGACGGTTGCTGCTGACACGGGGACAGCTGGGCAGAGACAGGGCCAAGCCTGCTGCTCAGACAGGCTGTTGGTTTGTTTGTTTTGTTTTCTTGAGACAGGGTTTCTCTGTGTAATAGTCTTGGCCATCCTGGACTCACTTTGTAGACCAGGCTGAGCTCGAACTCACAGAGACCTGCCTGCCTCTGCCTCCCGAGTGCTGGGAATACAGGCGTTTGCCACCATGCTCAGACAGTCTTCTGTTTCGATTTTTTTTTTTTTAAGATTTAGTAAAACATTTCATTTGTTTTATCTAGTCTGCTTGTTTGCTTATTTGCTCTTCTTTTGTGACTTTTTCATTCTGTTCTCTGCAAAAAAACAAAGGGGGGGGGGGAAGAGTTTAGAGTAGCAATACTGCACATCCGTGATGCAGTGTGCACTACTACACACCAGTGATGCACATCCACAACGGACTGTGTGCTACTACACACCAGTGATGCACACACTTGGGAGGGAGGATGGTCAGGAGGTCAAGCTGGCCTGGGTTACCTGAGACCTTGTCACAACAAGCAAACAAATACAGCTAGGATGCAGCCCACTGCTGTGAGGAAACCATGAGAGCACAACACGTGGGAAAACCTAGGTGAAGTATCCGTAAATAAAATTCCTTCATCACGTGCGCTGTATCCTGTAAGCCCAGCACGTGGGGACTGAGGCGGGAGAAGCTCAAGTTGGATCAGCATGAGCCATTTAGTGATAGCTGGTCTCACAGGAAAAATGAAGTCGTACTATTTGTAAAATACTCTTTTTGTGTTTTGTTCTGTTCTGTTTTGTTTTGGTGTGTGTGTGTGTGTGTGTGTGTGTGTGTGTGTGTGTGTGTGCGCGCATATGTGCACACACGTGTATGTGTGTTAAGATTTGTTTATTGCTGGGTGGTAGTGGTGCATGCCTTTAATCCCAGCACTTGGGAGGCAGAAGCAGGTGAATCTCTGTGAGTTCGAGGACAGCCTGGTCTACAAAGAGAGTCCAGGACAGCGAAGGCTACACAGAGAAACGCTGTCTCGAAAAACAAAACAAACAAACAAAAAAGATTTGTTTATTTATTATTATATACAGTGTTCTGCCTGTGTGCCAGAAGAGGACACCAGATCTCATTATAGATGGTTGTGAGCCACCGTGTGGTTGCTGGGAATTGAACTCATGACCTTTGGAAGAGCGGACAGTGCTCTTAACCTCTGAGCCATCTGTCCAGCACATGTGTTAGTTTTTTGAGATAAGATCTCACTTTGTAGCTATAAAATACTTTTTAATAGCTTATATTTTTTTAAAATGAAGATTGACCTAAAATTTCTCACAAAAAGGATACAGTAAAAGCAAAAAGATGTGAGAAGTCAGTCATGACTGCGTGTGCAGAGCTGGTGTGCCACCATGTAGGGCCACCATGGTTGCCTGTCTGAAAGTCACATGGCCTTGCATCTTTCTTTCCTGTTCTTGCTTTCTAAATGGTTGTCAAGGAGGTTGGGAAGTAGAAACATGTTTCCATGTCTATTAATTATTTTCTGAGGGGGAAAAATGTGTCCTTGGTGAATGGCATTTCTGGAGAACAACTATGAATTTTGTCTTGATGCTGCATGCAAAGGCCCCCAGTTAACAGAGGGTACATTGAATACCACCATGCCTGGCTTTCTGATCTTTTTAAGCTTGCACATGACAGGTGCAATGTCAGTGAGGCAGACTCCATACAGAGAAGGGATGTGCTGTGTTAGAGTCCGGAGCAAGGCGCGCGTACACACACACACACACACACACACACACACACACACACACACACACACAGGAGGCCAGGCATTCTTCCTAAAAAGCAAACTTCACATTTTATTTTTTTTTTTTGTTTAAAAAAGAAGGCAGAGCTGGGCAGTGGTGGCACATGACTTTAATCCCAGCACTTGTAAGGCAGAGGCAGGTGGATCACTGTGAGTTTGAGGCCAGCCTAGTTTACAAGTGAGTCCAGGACAGCCAGGACTACACAGAGAAACTTTGTCTCAAAAAACCAAAAGATTAAAATAAATAAATAAATAATAAAAAAGAAGACATTTTAAAAGGTCAGATACTCAATTAACTTGGAAATCTCAAAACACAGCAAGTAAAGCAATGAGGAAAGTAGATGCTTGTACCAGCCACTAACAGTAGAATTCCGAAACGAGAAGTGCAACAGGCAAGTGCCTCTGGTTTGGTTTGGTATAGCCCGCTAACTCTGCATTTCAAAACATGTTCTTATGGGGGCCAATGAGATGGATCAGTGGATAGAGGCTCTTGCTGCTAAGCCTGGTTATCAGAGTTCAGTCCCCAGGACCCACACAGTGAAGAGCCAACAACTCTTGCAGGTTGTTCTCTGACCTCCATATGCACATGTACACTATGGTATGCAGGCCTACACACACACACACACACACGCACGCACATGCACACACACACACAATTACTATGATAAACCATTTCTTCTCACTTTATTAATATTATTACTGTGTGTGTGGGCATTGGTGCGGTTTCAAAAGTGCCTGTGTCAAGTTGGGTAGAGCTACAGTGGGCAGGAAAACGTTGTGCCCCTGCTGGCACCTGTGATATTTACCCACAACCCAATGTAGAAACTTATCAGCCCAGCTTGCCTAAGAACCTGCAGGTCTGACAGTCAAGTGCCTGAAATGCTATAAAATAAACAGGATGAAAAATATAGAAAGGAGCCCAGCAGAGTCTTTGTTGAAAAATAGAAAACATTAAACTGCTAAGAGACAAAAGTGCCCATGAGTATTGGTAATTCTATCCTCTCATAAAAAAAAATTACCTCTTACAAATCATAAACTCAGGATCAAGGACTATGTAATAGTTGCATGTCTATCTTAAGTGCATAGCAAACATGTGGTTTGGTCTATGGTACGGACCAAGTTTTTAATTCAATTTACTGGCATTCAGAAGATGTAATGGGTTTCTATAAATAGGATAAACAGGAGACTAAGTCACATATTTCATTTCCAGACACGTTTGGCCAGCACTCCCTTTTTTCTTTCTTTGTAGAGATGTCAAGATGGTCAGCAATCATTGGGTACTTAGTGGGCTTTGTGTCTTAAAGCTTTCCAGTAACATTTGTTTCATTTTGTGGATCTTTTATGTAAGTGATAAATGGAGTCCCTTCATTTTAACATCAGATAGCCATGGAATGTTCTTGTCCTGTGGAAAGGTCTAGGCGCAGATAAGGAAACGTTACAGCTTTCAAGGCTTTGTAAGTCGGGACCCAGATCAGAAGCACAGCTTTCACAGCGATGCGGGACATACATATCTCAGGAGAGGGGACTTCCTGACACGCACGGAGTTTGGCCTATGAAGGCACTCCTAGCTTTTATTCTTGTTTGTTTTGTTGTATCTTTTCTAATATAAAAAAAAAACTTTTGAGATCTGCTAACTAAACTTAGTTGATGACACACATGGGCCAAGACCTAGCATTTAGGAAGCATTGTCATTGCCAGGTTCCTGAGGACGAGCCTTTGCTTAGCTATGATAACAACCCCAGTACACTTTTACTTTTTAATTCATGAACATTACAGAAAATACCAAACCAAACAAAGAATGCTGAAGGGGCTGGGAACGTAGTAACTGACAAGAGTGCTTTCCCAGCACTGAGGAAGCTGTGGGTTCAATCCCCAGCACTGAACAAACTGGTCCTTTCTCTCCCCAGCTAGCTGCATTTTAAGATGATCGTTGCCATCTTGTTCATGTTTTTGTTTGTTTGTTTGTTTGTTTGAGGCAGGGTTTTTCAATTGTTGCCCAAGCAGTCCTTTAACTCACTGTGTTGCCCAGGCTCACCCCAAACTCACCACACTCCTGCTCCACTCTCCCGGCGCTTGGTATTAAAGGTTCGAGCCACCAGAGCCGGCTGGGAGTATTTCATAGGATGAATCATCTCACTTTGAAATTTCCAAACAGTAACTTCTGCATTGTCGTTTAAATGCTGCATGAGCTTGGTAAGATAACAGCCTTCTCTAAGCCTTAGATTTTTTTTTTGACTATAAAACGGAGTGTTCTCAGGGCATGGTGGCACACACCTTTAATCCCAGCCCTGGAGAGGCAGAGGCAAACAGATTGGTGTGAGTTCCAAGCCAGCCTGGTCTACAAAGTGAGTCTAGGACAGCCAAGGCTACACAGAGAAACCCTGTCTCAAAAAACAACAACAACAACAACAACAAAACCAAACCAAAAAAAAAAAAAAAGAAAGAAAGAAAGAAAGAAAGAAAAAGAAAAGAAAAACTAAAATGAGAAGTGTTCAAAAGTTTGGAGGCAAATATTTGTCACACTTCCATAATATAAAGTGAGTAATAATTGTAACTTCAATAATCTCAGGCTCTGTGCACAGGAATTAACCTGTCTTACTGCAAGGGGGAGCTGCCTGCATTACATAACGTATGTCTAGTTGGTGCGGGGGAGTCACCCAGGCCTCATGGCCACTAAGCACTCAACTCTAGTTGTATGCCCCAGCCCAGGGCATTGTGTAGTAATATCCCAGGTTAGAAGAATCTTGTTTAGATGTTAGTTTGAAAACTAGAAAATATCTGTCTTTAAAAAAATTTTTGTTACCAAGAAGAGACTTGATACCCTATGAGCATATACAGGATGAAGAGGTCCCCCTCAGTCACCATCATAGGGGAAGGGAGTAAGGGAAAAATGGGAGGGAGGAATGGGAGGATACAAGGGATGGGCTAACAATTGAGATGTAATATGAATACATTAATAAAATATATTTTAAAAAATAAAAAAAATTGTTTACTTTCTTAGAGAGAGAGAGAGAGAGAGAGAGAGAGAGAGAGAGAGAGAGAGAGAGAGAGAGAGAGAGAGAGAGTGTGTGTGTGTGTGTGTGTTTGGCTCTCCCCATCCACCTTTATATGAGCTCCAGGGTTAGAATTCAGTTAGCCAGTCTTGCGGTTGTCTTTACCTACTGGGCCACCTCCCATCTGAACCACTGAAAAGCAAACCAAACACCCAACAAACAACGCTTAATTGAGAGACCCAAGACGCATTTACACCCTTGCAAGAAGATGGTTTACAAAATCTCTGTAAGCCAGCTTTCTTTAGCGTGGTGAAATTAAAGTCAACCCTGTAGGAAACACTGTTCAACAAATTCCCTTAGACACAAACTGGGAATGTTATCTTCAGCTGCCCTTGACTGACTCATTACCTGGCATTGGTGTTAATTGGCAGTGCGTCCTGGTGTGCATTCCTCCGGGGCTAGCGGGCCAGACTGCAGAGACCTTTACAATTAGCAGCTTGGGAGGACCGAGGGCACCCCAGGAAACAGGTAGAAACGCTAAAGAGTACAAAGCTGCGATTAATTCAAACGCATGTTGCTGGTTACAGAGGGGTCCTGTGGACCTTCCCCGTCCACCCCGCAGGTGCTTCTCACTAGGGGTATTTCCCGAAGGGTTTTTTTAAAAATGAAATTTGGAAAACTGATGACTGAATTTTAATATGTGAAATCCACACCTCAAAGAACAGCTCATGACTCCACAGAAGTCTAAAAATACTCTCTGATGCCTTTGGACCTTGGTTCTTTTACAGTTTTCTTCCGCAGTTGCCAGGTGGAGAGTTGTTGGCGAAGGCTACTTGTAGTGCCAGAGAGGCTTGGAGCGGGCGCTCCACAGTGACCCTGAACCTTATGTAAAACTTATCGTATTTCTGCTTCCTTTCTGCTGAATGAGAACGTCTATTTATAGACCATGTAAGGAGCCAAATATGGTAGGGTTTTCTTTCAGCCAATAAAAATGTAATGGAAGTCCTCCCTTGTGGCTTGGCTTGGCCATGAGTGCCCACCGCTTAAAACAGAGCCATTTGTGAACCCAACCTTCAGGTCTTATGGCTTGGAAATCAGCACCCCCTTGGTGGCTGCTGAACCCTCCTAAGAACCCCCCCCCCCGCCTTCCCCCCTCCCGGCCCCCTCCCCCCCAGATCTGAGTGAGTGCAGAGAGGTGTGTCCTGACTCTCTGAAAGACTGGCTTCTGGAATATGAAAGTGTGGGTGGGGCCGAACTGGGGAAGGAGCGAAGGACAACTGACAACCACTCCCCTGGGCAGCAGGAGCTCGCAGCGCCCCCCTCCCTTCGCCGCCCCCTCCCCTTCCTACCCTCATCCCCCCCAGCAGGGCAGGGTTAAGGATTGAGGGTACTGTCTGTGCACAAATTGCTGTGCTGGCTCAGGTGGGCTATCTGCCGTCGAAGCTGTCCTTTAAGCAAACAGATACAGTACTAGAAAACATCATATTTTGTCGCCTTACCAATACACTGTAGTTGTTGTTAATTCTACGGAAATACGCGACTGCACGGCACGGTGTCGGGCACAGTGTCCAACACCCGTAATCCAGCACGAGGGAGGCTACTACAGGAGAATTGTGAGTTTGAGGACAGTTTGGCTAAACAGTGCGGTGCTGTCTCAGAAAGGGCACGACTAAAGGAGCATCCGTTATCTGTTGCCCCATTTCCTATAAAGTCTGAAAATTGGGAGCAGTCTAAGTGTTCATTAACAGTTTGGATGGATACATTATATGTAGTCTATTACAGAATATCGTGTAGCCGTTCAAATGAGCTGTTCGCTGCCTCCGAAATTTCTCAGAAGAAATTATTAGGCCAGAACACAAGCCATAGAAAATTAGGTGCACAGGGAATCATTCCTGTAAAAATGTAATGTTGCGTAACTATGTGAGCACGGACTTTGAGTATCCTATATGCAGTATATTAATGAGACATTTATGAGATGTAAACAAATCTGAAAATTAGCAATTATTTTATAGTTCATCTTGGCTCCTTTTGTGTTTAGTTTGGCACACAGGTTAGGCCTGAATCATTGCTCTTTCTTCTAGATTTCTTTTTTAAATTTCTTGTCCATTTTGTCCATTTTGAAGGTAACTTATACTCACTGCCGAAAATACATGGTCATTCTATTTAGTTTCCAAAATAGAGGGAAAATAGATGTGCTAACCCCAGAAAAAAACAACTTAGAGGGGTTTAAGGAGAAAGGTCTGAGAATTTGCATTTGGCTGGATTTGGTTTAAGGCTCCTGATATTCCTGAGTGTGCTCTCTATGTCCCGCGTGTTTGAGCGCATGGGTAGGCGCAGGGTGGGGGTCAGAGGGTTCACTAGGTTTCCTCTTTTGTCAGTCTCCACCTTATTTTTGAGGCAGCTTTGACCAGACTGGCTGGCCTGGGGCCCCCAAAGAGGATCTTGTGGTCTCCATTGCCCGGAAGCACTGAGGTGCCTGATGTGTGCTGCTGCACCTGGGTTTTGTTGGAGTGCAGGGGAGCTGTGTGGCTTGAATGAAAATGGCCCCAAAGGCTTATGTATTTGAATACTTGGGCCCAGTTGGTGGAACTGTTTGGGAAGGATTGGGAGGTGTGGCCTTGTGGGAGGAAAGGTGTTATTGGGGATGGGCTTGGAAGTTTCTAAAGCCCACGCCATTCCAAGTTCTCTTTCTTGCTCCCTGCCTTGAGCTTGTGGGTCAGGTATGAGCTCTCAGCTACCGCCCAAGCACCATGCCTGCCTGGACTCACCCTCTGAAACTGTAAGGAAGCCTCAGTTAAACTCTTTCCGGTGATGTGTTGGAGGAAGGTCCAACTGTGTTTTCAAAAGCTGATATCAGTGCCTTGAGATCTGGTTCCTGCCCTGCCATGGATGTTGTTATGAATGTTGAACTATCTCCTGTGACCTGATGATAAGGAATGTTCCCCAGTTGTCCCTGATTGGTTACATAAAGATGCTGAAGCCTATGACTGGGTGATAGAGAGGCGAGATGGAGTTTTAGGGTCCCTGGGCTTGGGTTGAGAGATGAGTGGAGAGAGGTAGAAAGCAGAAGAGCAACAGGAGGGGAGGAAGCCAGAGAGAGAGAGAGAGAGAGAGAGAGAGAGAGAGAGAGAGAGAGAGAGAGAGGAGCATGTGGCTGTAAGGACAGACTAATGGAGCAGAAGCTGCCCCCAGAATCATCATTGGCAAGCGATTGGCTTTTATGCGGGTTTTAAGGTACTAGGATTAGAGTAGCTCAGAATCTGCCCAGCATAGTGCTTACAGCTTAATAACAAATCGTAGTCTCTCCACGGCAGTCATAGGGGAACTAGTTGGTTAAAGAAAACTGCTGCTGTAATATTTTACTGCACTGATTAATATAGAAAGAATAGTTCATCTTTCTACAATGGCGTCTCTTTATGGCAATAGAAAAAGTAGCTAAGCCAGGATCCAAAACTCAGCTCCATCGTATTTATAAGCTTACCCACCGAACCACCTCCTCAATTCCAGCTCTCACTATTTCAACAAATAATTCCCTGTTATCTTTTGTGTGCGTTTGGTTTGAGAGTGTGTATTGTGTGGGCTAGGCTGGCCTCGAACATGCTGCGTAGCCAACCTTGCTCTCCATCCAGGTCCTCCTGCTTCCAGGTTGGCATCGCTGTGATGACAGGTGTACGTGGTGCTGCAGGTGACGCTGGGCGAACATGGCTTACCATCTGAGTTATATCCCCGCCCCACCATTACATGTCCTACACATTCAGAATCAATGAGCCAGTGGGGCTCCCGTTATCCTTCATGAGGCTAGAGGGACACTGAGGTTCAGCCACCAAACCAGGCCACCGACAGTTTCTAAAAGAAATAAAAGTAACAATTAGCAACTCTCCTCTCTTAAATAAAAGCAGAACACAAGGGAGGGGGGAAATAAAACAGAGAGGAGAGTGCCTTTGTCTTGCAGGTATCTTATAACTATGTTTATAATTCAGGTAAGCGATAGGAAAGTAGAGCATTAACTTTTTATAGCATTATGGCTTCTCAAGTCTGGGAAGGTGCGGGCCTGGGATGCAGATGCCGAGGAACGGGCTCCTGCTTCTGGCAGCTGCAGAGGTCCCAGGAGCATAAAACAGAGGATGGCTGAGTCAGGAGAGCAGTGCCTGCAGGGAGGCACAGGGCGCTCCTCTACGCAGAACCCCGGGGGGGGGGCACCGTCTCTAAGAAGGAGTCACTCAGCTTTCGGCACCTGCTAAATCAGAGCCGAAAACCATCTTAAAATAGTACCGGCTGGTCAAGAACCTTCTGCTTCCCGTTTTTCCCTTGCTGTGGCATTCCAAGGAACAGGAGGGAGCCGAGCAGCTGAGAATGTGAGGAAGGAGATGGAGAGGTAATTCCTCAGGAAGGCCAGGCACCTGTCACGTGCTGCTCCTGTACTGCAGGAAGCAGGGGACTCTCGTTTTTACATAAATTTAGATTTTACATTTTAGTGGACATGCTTAGTTCAATCTACACAGGTCTCATGTGGCCCAGGGTGACCTTGGACTCCCTATCTAGCCTATGATAGCTGTGAACTCCTGACTCTCTTGCTCCCACTTTCCTCAGTGCTTTGACTACAGGCGTGGTGCCACCACAGCCAGCGGTAAATCTGTGTTTTTGTTTACTTGTTTTTGTTTGTTTGTTTTTGAAGGAGTGTTGAGACAGGGTTTCTCTGTGTAACAGCCTTGGCTGTCCTGGACTCACTTTGAGGACCAGGCTAGCCTCGAGCTTACACTGATTCACCTGCCTCTGCCTCCCTAGTGCTGGGATTAAAGGTGTGCGCCACCACACCTGGTGACATCTTATTTTTAATGAAAGTTGTGGTGTTGACACAGCAACATGGGCATTGAAGTCTTGCCTTAGAGACTACACTGTGATTCACAGAGATGCTTCAACTGGGCTACCTAAGCCTAGAAAGCAAGGTTAAGAAAGCCTGGATTGGTACCAAGAGGAGACTTGATACCCTATGAGCATATACAGGGGGAGGAGGTCTCCCTCAGTCACAGACATAGGGGAGGGGAGTAAGGGGAAATGGGAGGAAGGGAGGAGTGGGAGGATACAGGGGATGGGATAACAATTGAGATGTAATATGAATAAATTAATTAAAAAAAAGAAAGCCTGGATTATTTTCCAAGGGCCCAGAAGGATGTATTCCCTCTTGAATACATTTTTTTTTCTGAGTGGGGCATGGAATACAAAGATGTCCTGGGTCTATTGCGGGGCTCCATTTCCTGTGTGTCTTTCATGGCTTCCTACCCCCTCACCCTGCTGTGTACCTCCATGGTCACGGACTGGGGCATATGAAATGACACTATGCTCTTAAAATTTTTTCTCCTTGGATTAGAAAGATGTCTCCAAGGGGACAGATGCCTTCTGCTAAGCCTGGCAACCTAAATTAGATACTAGGCCCCACATGGAGGAAGAAAAGAACTGACCCCCACAGGTTACCTCTAACCTGCACATACAGGCCTTGGTGCGCATGTACACACAGACCTACACACACACACACACACACACACACACACACACACACACACACACCCCAAACAGATCAATGTGGTAACGTCATTTCTAATTCTCCACCACACACACTATGCTGGCCTATCCTCTCTGCTCATATTTTTCTTTTTGTGTGGTGCTCTCGATGGAGCCTAGGGCCTGGAGCATGCCGGGCAAGTGTTCTAACAAAACATCACACCCTGGTCCTGCCTGTTCAAACTTACAGAGGCCATTGGCTGGCTAGATGGCAGAGTGTCCACCCCAGGATTCTAGTGGTGGTCCCTGGATTTTGATCCCACCAGTCACAGTGGCTGATCTCTATAGGAACAACAGCAGTGTTTCCTTGAGGCTGAAGTGCAGAATTCCAGGACCTGAGCTTTGGGGCTCAGTGTGCCTTTGTGACACTGAGCACTGCCAGTGTCAGTTACTGCAAACACAGTATTGTCTGCTGCTATTTCTGCTCCGTAGACTCCAAGGCCTGGGACACTAGCATAGGGCACATGCCTGATTTTTTTTTTTTTTTTTACTTTTCAAAATAGAGTTTTTCTGTGCAACTCTGACTGTCTTGGACTCGTTCTGTAGAACAAGTTCATCTTGAACTCATGTAGATCCCCCTGCCTCGGCCTCCTGAGTGCTGGGATTAAAGGCATGTGCCACCACAGCTCAGCTCACCTGCCCGCGTTTAAAAGACAGACACACTGAGAAACATTCATAGCCCATAGAGGTCATGGGTTTACAGTTCACACTGCCGCAGTTTCGTATTTTTTTATGATTGTGCAGTCAGCACCGCAGTGCATTTTAGAATTTGGTAAAGCACTGAGAGGCTCCTGGTGCGCGTCAGGATTCTCCTACTGACCTGCTTCCAGCCTTTCGCTATTGTTTATTTTTATATCACTATGAATTTACCTATGTAGGATATTTCAAATGAACAAAAAAAAATCATAACATGTAGCCTTTCATTTTGGCTTCTTGTGCTTAATACAATGCTTTGAAGGTTGACCTGTAGTTGGGGAATTCCATCCCTTTTCACTGGTGAGAATGTTCTGGATGAACCACTTTCTTTGGTTGCTTGTACTCTTAGTGTTGGATCTAAGGAACAAACCAGTCAATTAACAAATTATTAGACAAACCAACTATTTTAAAATCTTATGTAAGCAATCTTTTCTTTAAAAAAGGTTTATTTTTAATTTATGAGTGGTCCACCTGCATGTACACCTGCAGGCCAGAAGAGGGCATCAGATCCCACTATAGATGGTGTGACCCACCATGTGGTTGCTGGGAATTGAACCTAGCCCTCTGGAAGAGCAGACAGTGCCCTTAACCACTGAGCCACCTCTCCAGCCCCCTATTTATTTTAATTTTGTGTGCATTGGTGTTTTGCCTGCAGGAATGTCTGTGTGAGGATACTGGATCCCTAGAAGTGGAGTTGCAGTTGTGAGCTGCCATGTGGTACTGGTATTTGAACCCCATTTCTCTGAAAGGGCAGTGCAGTCTTAACTGCTGAGCCATCTCTCTAAAACCAATCTGAAACAAAAATTGATAAAATGATAAAAAAGAGGCTGGGCGGTGGTGGCGCACACCTTTAATCCCAGCACTCGGGAGGCAGAGGCAGGCGGATCGCTGTGAGTTCTCCAGGCCCTATGTACAATGAAGTTGTTAAGACATCCGCATTGTATATTGAGAAAAGTCTGTTATGATCTTGTCTCTTGCATTCATTTTTTTTTTTCCTTTTTCTTTTTTGAGACAGAGTCTCTTGCATCCCAAGCTGACCTCAAGCTTGCTCTGTAGCGGAGGATGACATTGAGCCTTGCTCTTCTCACCTGTACTCCTGGGCGCTGGGATTAGGGGCAGGCAACTCTGAGGAGGAAGACCAGGGCTTCCGTTCTGTTCTGAGACCAGGGCTAACCATGCCACCCTGGCTGTCCTGGACCCAAACCCCCAGAAATCTATCTGCTTCTTCTTGCAAGTGCTGGGATGACAGGTGGGCACCACTGCTCAGCCTGGAATGGGAAACGATGCGAGGCTGGCAATGACCCGAGGCTGCGCCACATCCTGGCGGAGCTTGCTTACTGAAACTTACAGGGTTTCTTGGTTTGGTTTGGTTTTTGTTTTATTTTATTTTATTTTGGCACTGGCTATCCTGGATTCACTCAAAGCCCACCACCAGTGACACACTTTCTCCAACAAGGCGACAGTTACTCTGACAAGACCACCTGTCCTAATCCTTTCAAATAATGCCATTCCTATGAGTTTATTGGGGGAACATTTTTATTCAGACCCCCCCCCCACTCCCCCCACCCAACCCCAGCAATGCTTTGAAGGTTGACCTGTGGTTGGGGAATTCCATCCCTTCTCACTGCTGAGAATGTTCTGGATGAACCACTTTCTTTGGTTGCTTGTACTCTTATTTTCCTGGTTTCTGCAGTTATTCCAGGATATGTAACTCATAGTTGGACATTCGGAACTGGGAACCACCAGCAAGAGAAAACATGCCATTTGGTTTTTGGGGTCTGCGTTACCCTATTCAATATAATCTTTTTTCTTCCATCCATTTACCTGTGTAGTTCATGATTTCATTTTCCTCTACCCAAGCTATAAACACAAGCTATACCCAGCTATAAACCACAGAGACAGTTAGCATGGCACTATAGCCCTAAGGGCACTATACTGCCCTTGGCAGTAACCAACAGCTCTCTAATTGTACTTATGATATGCTTAACAAGAGGGAAGACATGGCTGGCACTGGAAACCCAGCCCCCTACCCAGAGCCAGTGAAGTCATGGACCTTGGGGATGGCCTGCAGCTACCACTTTACTAAACCAATTCATAACAACATCCTAAACATTTGTCTCTCTATGCACAGATGAGTGTAGTCTTTATCTCCTTAAGGAAACCTCCCTTGGAGATCACTACAGAAAACCACAAATGGCTAAAATGCAGAGTGGTGGAGCACAGTCCCAATGGAGACATCTCCAAAGCACTCCTGTACCTAAGGCTCAGGGAACACTGAAGACGAGGGGGCAGACAAAGAGGCAGAGGATCAGGCACTTTGCTGTGACATGTGTCTCCTAGCAATGCCAAGAGCTAAACTCATAACATCTCACCAACATGACCACCCAAACGTGAGCTGAACAAGAGCAAAAATAAACATGCCAAAGTGGATGGGGAAAAGCCCACAATGCCTCAGTCCTAGACAAAATACAACCACAGGTAACTAAAGAACACGGAGAGTGGGAGAAATAGTCTTCCCCAGGGAAGAGCTCACCAGTTTGTTATCTAATACTAAATTGCCAGCCCTAAAAACATACATTCGAGTAATATTATAGAGACTGAGCAGGCTGAACTAGGAATGTATTTGTAGATACATTTAAATATATGTATGTAACAACAACTGATGAAAAAAGAGGCCGTACATTTGAGAGAGAGCAAGGAGCATATTGGAGGACTTAGTGGAAGAGGAGAGAATGGGGGGATGATATAATTATATTACAACCTCAAAGACAGGAGAAATAATTTTAAACAAAAATCCAATCAAGGCAGTGTGTGTCTGTAATCTGTAATCCCAGGACTGAGTGGGTGGAGACAGGGAGCCTTGATAGAGACCTCTGGCCTCCACACAAACATGTGCACATGTGTTTATGTACTTACATACGTGCGCTCACACGCACACAGACACACACACACAGACACACACACACACACACACACTACCCATAACGAGTTTTACATAATGAAAGCTAATGACTGTGTAGTCTCTAGACTATGACATCTTTTGCCCCCCTCTCTTGTGGAGATGGAGATTTCCTCCATCTTTTACTGTCATCCTTGTGATGGAAGGATTTCCTGTGACACTTTTATCATGCAGTTCTTGGTGATGATGTCATTTAGCTTCTGCATATATACAAAAATCTGTGGGGGGAAAACAGATTGCACTGCCCTTCATTTCTGACAAAGGTATCCTGAGTGTGGAATTTGAGGGCAACCATCACTCACTGTGCCCTACTGAGGTTGTTATGTCAGTGTCTTCCAAGCTGTATGGGCAACAGGCAGAAACCGTGATCTTTCAGCTTCTTGTTCCTTTGTATGCTGTGGGGCTCTTGCCTCTGCCTAATTTTTATTTTTTGAGACAGGATTTCTCTGTGTAGCCTTGGTTGTCCTGGACTCATTTTTGTAGACCAGGCTGGCCTCGAACTCGCAAAAATCCACTTGCTTCTGCTCCCCCTGAGTTCTGGGACTAAAGGCGTGCACCACCACACCCTGCCCTCTACCTGATTTTAAGGCTTTTTTTTTTCTTTCCTGAATGGTTTTGAGCAATCTGCGTATCATGTGCTTTGTTCCACCTTGCTCCTGTCCTAGTTCAGTCAGATAACTGGACATGTAATTTTAGAACATGGAGCAGTTTTAAAAATCAGATATTGTTTCTTTTAGCAGTTTTCTCTTCTCTCTTCTCTCTTGCTGGATGCTCAAATTGTGCCTCTGCTATATGCCAGAAGCTCTCCTATAGATACGGACGTTCTGCTGTTTTGTCCATTTTTTTTCCTCCTTATTCTGTATTTTGTGATTTAGTTTCTCCTCCTTGTTCTTTCATTTACAATCCTTTCTTCTGCAATATACACGCACTCTATTTATCACACATACCTGTTCTTTCATTAATCTTACTGGATACATAAAATACAGTATTAATATTTGAAGTGCATGCTTCCTGTCTTTCTATATGAGTTCGCGTGGCTTTTGACTAAGTTTCTATTATTTCTCATTGGGGCCATTACTTCTTAACTGCGTTCTTGATGCATTTTACTGTATGCAGTGCAGTTTTACTTTGTTGGGTGAAAAGGGTTCTTTTATGATCCCTGCGATACTCCCTGAACTCTATCTGGGGACGTAGATAAGTTACATGGAAACAACTTGATCCTTCTGGGTCAAGTGTTGCCAGGTGACACTGGGACATTTGAACAAGGTCCAGGTCTGCAATTCCTTCTGTGGCAGAATTCCTGTGTGTGCTGTTCCGCATGCTGTTTGGGTTATGACGAGCTCAGCAAGCAGTGCGCACAGGAACTGGCCCGTGTCAAGCTGAAGGTTACATCTCGAACCCTATGTGTCTTTTTTTTCTTTTTTCTTTTTTCTTGGCATCTCTGAGTCCCTGTGTGTGTCTATCTGAAATAAGAAGTGCTCTAGGGCCCCTGGGATGTGTCTAGAGCTCTCTGGCAAAGTGTGCTCTCTCTGGTGATCTGCGTTGTAAACCCCAGCTGCTACTGGCCCTCACAGGCACAGCCTTGCAGCCTTCCTTCTGCGAGGAGTTCTTTTCCTAGTTTGGAAGCTCTCTCAGTCAATCAGAGGTGCAATAGTAATGGAGTTCACCTTGTTTCCTGCCTCCTACCATTTACCCTCTTTGCTTGGCACTCAGTGTCTTTTTTCTTTCTTTTGTCTATATTCATTGTAGATGGTACTTGGTTTTATTAGAAACACTTCATATAAATATACAGTGAGCATCCTCCCCCACCCTCCAGTACTGTCTCCTCAAGGACCCTTATGGTCCCTTTTGTTGCCCTAGACAGTTTCGTGTCTATTCTCTTGTCATATATACAGATACAATTATGTACTATATAAAATATACCATCTGCACATGAGAGAAAACTGTGGTGTTTCTGAGTCTGACATATATCATTTAATATGCTGATCTTCAGTTACACACATCTTCCTGAAAAAAATAGCATGCTTCTGTGTCTCTTTACAGCTGAGTGGAGCTCCACTGTGTACGGATAGTGCATTTTTTATCCTTCCCCTTGTTTTTAGACATCGAGGTTGATCCAGTCGCTTTGCTGTTTGACTACTTCAGCAGTGCATGCATTGATATGCGTGAATCTCTTAAACTAATTCATCTGCTTCAAAAGTACAAGATGTCCCCCTCAGAAAGACAAGCCAGGTGAGGTGGAGAGTGCCAGTGATCCCAGAATTCTGGAGGCTGAGGCAGGAGGATTGCTGCAAGTTTGAGATCAGACGAGGCTATATAGTAAGTTCAGGCCCAAACTTCAAAACCAAAAAAGGTAACAAATACTGATGAGGACTGGGAGAGAGGGACATCATTGTGAGAATGTAAATTAGTAAGTCATTATGCAAAGTGCTATGGGGTTTCCTTGAAAATAAAAGTAGAGCTACCATAAGATCCAGCAATCTCAGTGCTGGGCACACATCCCAAAGGATGACGTCATGCTTTGCAAGGCAGCTATGCTCCTTGTTTTACTGCACCACTGTGCACGAAGCCAAGATACAGGAAGTGATGATTGGGTTTTAAACACTGCGTGTGTAACAGTGAAATCCTATTCAGCCTTAAAAGGAAGGAAGTCCTAGCATTTTCAACAATACAAATAGTAAGCCCTGAGGATGTTCTGCAAAATGAAATAACTGAGAGCCAGGAAGGTAAGACTATGACCCAGCTTAGTGTTGAATGGAAGCAGAGCAGCGGTTGTCGCAGCTGGGGAGTATGAGTTGGAGCATCTTTGGGAGATGGAAATTGTTCCCAGCACTCACACTGGTAACTCCAGGTCCAGGGGATCCAGTGCCCTCTTCTGGCCTGTATGAGCACTGCATTCCTGAGAGCAAACCCACACGCAGGTACTTACGCCTATACGTGATTTCTAAAAGGGAATGTATTAAAAAGATTTTAAATGTTTCATCACAAAACGTGACAAGCATTTGGAGCAATACATGTGTTAAATAGCTTGATTTGTCAAATTGGAATAGATAAATGGGAACTCTAGTGTATACATAGAGCAAAATATGTTATATTCCACAAATACACATAATTTTCATATTTAGTTGTAGTTGTTTTTTTTTTTTCCAGACAGGGTTCCTCTGTGTAGTCCTGGCTGTCCTGGATTCGCTTTGTAGACCAGACTGGCCACGAACTCACGAAAATCTGCCTGCCACCACTTCCCAAATACTGGGGTTAAAGGCATGTGCCACCACGCCTGACTTTGATATTTCTTTCTTTATGATTTACTGAACAAAAGAATAAATTCTCTCCCCAAACACGAGAAAACAAACAAACAAACAAAAACAAAAAACAAAAAAAACCAACCAAACAATAAAAAATTCAGCTGATATGATTTTTGATCCTTTATGGGAAATATAAATAACGCGGCAGCTTTCTAGTTAGAGTACATGGCTTGGAGAACAGTCAGACACGCTTAAGATTTGGGGACTTGAGGCTCAGCGTGAGTGAAAGTTAGCTTGAAGGGCAGTACATTCAAAGACCACCCACCCTCTGACTGGCAGGTTTACACTCTCATTGCTTTTACATTCTAGGCGATTTATTTGTAAAATTAGGCAAAAATCGGGAACCTTACAAAGGATTGTTCCTGTCGCTATGTCTTGACAATGTTTCTGACGTTTTAAGGTTATCACTGACATTATAATATCTTATGGCTTCATTTTAATAGCATAAAGGGAAGGAGAAAGAGGCCGTGATGACGTACACACTGGAAGACAAATACAGTGATTGCTCTTTAGGCAGCGATTGACACCGGGAACAATGTGAACATCCGAGGGCACAAGACTTCAATCACACATGCATGGCGTGCTCATCGGACGCCCCTGCAGCAGGGCCTGGATTATCCCAGCTTTTGATCTCACTAATTTGCTATTGGGACAGAAGTTATTCATTTGGGGCGCAATACTGAAATTCCAATTTGAAAGTCCACACATCTTTTAATCAGAAATTTCCCAAAGCACAAAAGTGAAAGTGTAAAAGTTGCCACGTATCATTAGCCCCATTCTTTAGAATGTTTTCCCACTGAAAGCTCTGTGTGAAATTATTACAAGTTTTCAAATGGTTGAAAAAGAAGATGTGTATATGGACACTCACTGAAAGGGCATTATTTAAAAAAGAAAATCTCTGGTCACCCAGAGCTCAGGCTAGCTGTACCTATCCATTCAAGGATAGATAATTTGCCATCTCTATGATTATTTTTACATCTGAACTTTTTTTTTTATATACACCAGAGACACTCAACACTTTCAGGGTCATTGGCCCAGCATGCAGTGGGATGCCCTATGCAATAGATCCCAATTAATATGGCCGTGTTCAAGGGCCCTACATCACCAGTAATGGGTAACTTCTCTCCCCTTGGCTCTATGTGGCCCTCCTTTGTGGCAGCTGCAACCAGGTCTATCATGTCTTTGATAGAAATTTCACTTACCCCAGAGAGAAGCTTTCAACTTTATTAAGCATTGAAGTCTACACATTTGTTCCTTTGTGCAAGCGCAGATCAAACGCGCTCTGTCTAAGAAAGTAATCTCACAAATTAGGCTGAAGCTCCTGCATTTTGCCGGTAATGCTTTTCTGTAACCGAAACCTAAGAACCCGTATCAACAGACGAGACTATTATGAACTTTTTAGCATTTAACAAAAGTTTTTATCTCTTTTTCCTTTTTTTTTTTTTTTTGAAAGTAAATAGAATTCCTTGATTCTATTTAACTAGTTCTTTAGCATGCTGGGTTCCTTTGCTTGCAGTTAGGGAAAACCTCGATGTCGGTTTAGTGATGCCAAGCTGACGGCTGAGGATGAAAGCAATCAGACCATCAAGTTGCTTAGAGTAAAAAAAAAAAAAAACTGTGGTTTCCCGTCCGCTCCGGCATTTGCCACTGTGAAAACTTGAGCAAGACACTTGATGTCTGTGGACCTCAGGCTCCTTATCACTGGGGAGAACCGAATGCCGAGACTGTGGGTGACCTCTGTGGAGTCTGAGGCTCTCTGATTTGAAGTTTTGGACAAAATATACTAAATGTGCTGGCGTGGGCGTGGGGGGGTGGGCTTACATTTTTGCTTAGATAGGTTTCAGTTCCCAGTTGGTTTGGATAATATGGAAGTGCCACAGCTGAGATATATCTGGAGCCCCGAAAGCCAGAACAATACTGCCCTCCAAAAGGAAATGGGGGTGGGGAGAGGGGAGGGGAGGGGGTCTCCCTTCCTCCTCCTGAGAACTCCCCCATCCCCATGTCCCCTCTCCATCCCTCACCCCTTCCCTGATCTCTCTATGGCAAATGGGACAAATGTTGCTTCACACATAGCTGTGACCCTGAGGCCCGACCCTGTTACTCGTATTTCCAAAGATTTCGATTTTTCACCTTTAAATCACAACTTGTGGAATTTCAGCTCTTCAGAGAAGTATCTGAGTTGAAGTACATGCTGCCCTGTAGGGAGCAGACGTTGTTAGTGAATGTGTCACTGCGTAGTCACGTCAAGGCCCCAAAGCCTCAGCGCCATGGCAAGTGGCAAAGCCCTCCTGGTGGGGTATGAGTGTTGTTGATGTGTGAAGGAAGGAATATCCACCTCGGCTCCTCCCACACCCCCGTGTATCCACAGCCGGAAGCCTGCCTTCCTACATGGACTGCTCTCATACAGACTTGCTAAACCCGTCTCCTTGAGATCTTTGGAACTTTGTCAAGCAGAGCCTCCATGACTTATCCTCATGTCTCTGACAAGTAGTGTTTTCCAATTAAACTTTGGAAACTATTTGTCTATCCATTCTTTCTACCTGCGTAGGTAGTTTTATTGACATACTCTAGTTTGCATTAAACGTTGACTAGATCTTTCATCTTACATGGCTACACAGCAATAGTCATTGATTAGTAGGAATATTGATCTACTGACTTCTATCCGTTTTCTGAATTCTGGTTAACTTCATTATGCAATTGCGAATATTGCAACCAATAGAAGCTACCAAATTCATGGTTATAGATTCACATTTTTAAAAACTTAAAACTTGTCCTAAAGGCTCAATTAAAAAAAAAGATTTATTTTTATTTTATATGCATGTCTGCTTGCGTGTCTGTGTACCAGGTGTGTGCCTTGTACACACAGGGGCCAGAAGGGAGTGGTGGATCCACTGGAACAAGAGTTATAGATGGCTGAGCTGCCACATCAATGCTGGGAATTGAACCCGGGTCCTCTGGAAGAGCACTGGTGACACTGGTGCTATATACCACGGAGTCATCTCTCCAGTCCTATAAAGTTTCAATTTTTTTTGTTACAGGCAAAAGATGCCATTTTTATTTTCCTTGAAGTACCAGGATTATATTTTATTAGTTTTAAAAAAAAGTCTTCAAAATCCCCAGCCTAAAATTCCACCAGTTGTATATATTCCTTTTTTTTTCCCTAACACATTCAACATTTCATGAACATAAAAGTTAGTGCCACGTATAATTCTGTTGTGCAAGTTTCTCACCCTAGAAAGAACCATCAACTTCAGGGAATTCCTGTGGGTACTTCCATTTTGTCACACAAGATTTATGAAAACAAGTACATCTGACTTGTTATTTATTCCATTATTTGCAGTGACAGCAACAGGCACTACAGAAGTCCCACTCCCCTCCCCCCCCATCACCACACCCTGCCCTCCGTTTGTGTTGGAAGTGCATGGTGGTACCAGAGTGACCAGAGTGGCTTGGTATCGTCTCAGTTCCAGCCGAGGAGCCCACCGTTTTACATAGCGTTGGTTTTTCACCAGTGATAATTATTACTAGGGTGGGAGAGAAATTGCACTGTAACTTGATCATAGAAAACAACTTTGAATCGGATGTGGTGGCAGACATCTGTAACCTTCGTGCTTAGGAGGAAGAGCGAGAAGTGAGGTGAGATTGAGGCCAGTCTGGGCTACTGACATAAGGAACTTCAGAACTAGGCCCCACAGTCTCGGGGTATATGTGACGGACAACCAACCAGTAAGTGAATGGGGCAAAACTGAATGAACAAGTAAACAAACAAGCATATAGCTTTGACCTTGCAGACTTCCCAAAAAGGCCTTGGCCAATCCAGGAATGTGGAGATTTCATTTTGGAAATAATTGGATAAGAATTTGGTGCTATGATGGCCTTGGCTTGTCCCGGCACCAGCTTTCCATTGCTTTCTTCCCCAAAAAGCCGTGTCACGAGAGGTCAGGAATTATTGTCACCGAGACCACAATCATTTCCAGAGACCCACTTCTCAAATGACTGGGTTGTCCATCTTGCAGAAGGAGATGGCGTTCCTAGGAGCAGAAACTTGCACTTAGAATGCGGATTCCTGGGGACCACAATCATTTCCAGAGACCCAGTTCTCAAATGACTGGGTTGTCCATCTTGCAGAAGGAGATGGCGTTCCTAGGAGCAGAAACTTGCACTTAGAATGCGGATTCCTGGGGGGCAGTCATCAGTAATTTCCCCCCTTTTTAAAAGTAAGATGACAATAAAACAAGGCTTGCCATAAGTTCTGATGTATGGGGTACATCGGTTATTTTTGCCGTTGCTGTGACGCAGTGCCTGACGGAAGTAACTCAAGAAAAGAAGGATTTCTTTTGGCTCAAGTTAAGGAGCACAGTCCGTTATGGCGGTAGAGTGGTCAGGATGCAGGAACTTGAGGCAGCTGGTCATCTAATCCGTCGCTAGGGAGTCAAGAGCAGTGAGTGCTGGGACTCAGCCTGCTTTCTGAACTCTAAGCAGCAGTGACTGCAAGGTGATACAGCTGCAGTCAGTAGCACCAATCCACCATCACTTTATGGGCTCTAGGAAAGAGCATGCTCAGAAAAAGATGCTCTCAGCCTGAGCCATGGGTCCCAGGGCTTCCTTTACCTTCTCTCCATCTTCTTCTCCACATTAGAGGCAGCTTTCTGTTGCATTTTGATCTGTAAGCCAGAACTCTTTGTTCTGCCTGGAGATGGAGTCTCACCGTGTAACGCAGGCTGGCAATTCTGCTTTAGTCTCCCACATGCTAGGATTACAGGGGTGAGTTACTACACCCAGCTGTAGGCTAACATGTTATCACATGATTTATTTGTAAATTTTTGTTCCTGCATGTTTGGGATCAAACCTGCAGTCTCTGCTGGGATGTACTCAGTGGAGAATGCTTATCTAATGTTATTGCAGACTGTGGGATCCGACCTCAGTGTGGCAGAAATGGCCACGTCATCAACAACAGCCAACTTCTCAAGCATGCTGCGTAACTGCCCTGCCACCGAGGTACACCTGCATCCCAAGGCCAGTACTTGATTTATTATTAATAATTAATAACCTTTATTTCTCATTACTGTTGTTGAGACAATTTATACTTTGCTGTGCACACATAGTTAAATATTCTGTGTGACTGTTCACTTCCATCATCAGCTTTATTAAATTAAGAGATACACAGGGCAGGGATGAAAGTGTGACTTAGTGGTAGAGCACTTGCCTGCGTGTGAGGTGTTGGCTTAGTCACCCACGTCGTCGAGGGTGGGGACAAAGACAACACTGTCATAGCTAGGAATGTGCTTCCTGTTTTCTGACACTGTCATAAAGGTTTTAAAAATCCACTCCAGCACACTTTGCTCAGCATACGGCTCTCTTACAAAAGTTAAAGTATAGACTAGCGTTACACTCAAGACTAACAAACAGACCCTTGGGCAGGAAAAGCTCTAGTTCTGCACTTGTGCACAAGGTATTTCATGCTTGGGTAATTCTCAAGAACTGCACACATGCAGATGAAACCAAATCCGTCACTCTTTGTTTGTTTGTTTGTTTGAGACAGGGTCTCTCTGTGTAGACTTGGCTGTCCTGGACTCCTTTTGTAGACCAGGCTGGCCTTGAACTCACAGAGATTCACCTGCCTTTGCCTCTCAAGTGCTGGGATTAAAGGCGTGCACCACCACGCCTGGCTTGAAGTCCGTCACTCTTATCCCTATCAAAATGTATTTCTTGAGCACATAGAGTCTCCCCTCACCCCCCTGAGCCAAATAACACAAACACTAGAAGTTCACTCACTGAAACTCAAGATTTGAGAGTTTAAAGCGTGTATCTTTTGAGTTGTAGAAGCTCATCATTTTCTTTAGCGGCGCTTAAGCTTCATTCTTCCTGAAAGTTTAAGTTTTTCATAGTCAGCAAACACTAGATAGAACACATGAAATGTGTAATGTATGTGTACTGCAAATTTGTTTTAAATTTTCATGTGTGACAGGTTTGAAAGTGGATTCACATTTTAAATGCATTAAGAATCCTGGTCTGAGAGAATCCTAAAATGGATCTTATAACCCTTACAGAATTCTATGATTAACCACAGAAAATTCTCTCTGGTCATCTCTGAACGTCAGGATTTGTGCATTTCATGTCTCTTCAGGTAAGATATGCCATCGTAGATGCCATTATTAAAGTGTGTCTCTGAATTTACAAGTTAGACTCACACTTTCGGCTTCTGTGTTCTCGCTAAGGAGGGTCCTTCAGCTTCCGTGTTCACACTAAGGAGGGTCCTTCGGCTTCCGTGTTCACACTAAGGAGAGTCCTTCGGCTTCTGTGTTCACACTAAGGAGGGTCCTATCCCAACTCCATGAAGGTATGGCAAGGGCTAAATAAGTACATTTAAATAATTAAGACTCATACCTGGTATGTAGGAGGTACATTATGGACTTTTATGTCTGCATGTGTGTATTCCAGTGCATGTATGTGCTTGCGGAGGCCAGAGGTCAACCTCCCTGTCATTCCTTAGTGCCTTGTTTTTGAGATGAGGTCTTCTCTTGGCCTGGAACTTTCTGGCGCTACGTCAGTGAGTGGAGCTCTACCTGTTTCCTCCTTCCCAGCACTTACCTTTAATGGGCTCCGGGAATGGAGCTCAGCTTCTCAAGACTGCGTGGCAAATACTGTATCTATGGAGCCATCTCCCAAACCCTCAGGATGTTTCCAGTCTAATGTTTATCCAGCTATAGTGTCTCTTGCCTGTAACCTCAGCACTTGGGAAGCTGAGACTGGGGGTATCCTCACAAGTTCAAGGCTAGCTTGGGTGACATGCTGAGCTCAAGGCCAATCTGGCCTGTAGAGTAAGATCCTGTGTGCAAACAAATGGAAAACAGAAGCAACACTGAAGCAGCTAACGGCATGAGTTCCTGTGCACACGCTGTCCATCTCACCTGTCCCTGGGGATTCATACCTGTGTACCCAGCTCTACAACTGCTTGGACTCTGCTGTCATAGATGCCCCAAGTTGTGCTCAGAATTGTATCACATTATTCAGATTTCCCTTCCTAGATCCCTTTCCTCCTAGCAACTGAACCTTCAAGATAGTACAGCTATTGCCAGTCTTCCCCCTATGGCCTGGAACTCTCTCTATAGGCTAGGCTGGCCTTGAACTCACAGACATCCAGAGGCATAGTTCCAAAGAAAACTCCCAAACAGCATCTATTAAAGGTACTTCCTGTCCACCCTCTCCTTGCATTTTTCGAGACAGGGTTTCTCTTGTGTAGCCTTGGCCATCCTGGACTCACTTTGTGGACCAGGCTGGCCTCGAATTCACAGGGATCTGCCTGCCTCTGCCTCCCGAGTGCTGGGATTAAAGGCATGTGCCATCACGTCAGGCATTTTTGTTAATTTTTAAATCTAACATACAAGATAATTTGTTTCATTACAGCACTTGGCATACTTGTATGTTGCTCCTTGCTTAGATTCCCTCTGCAGTTCCTAACCCTTCAGGGCCTGTGTCACGGTTCATCCAGTCAGAAAGCTTTTTAGTGGATGACTTTGTTATTCCCTGTTGTATGCTGATAAACATTTAACAACCAGCTCTTTCATTTGGAGTTTACCATTTTCTCTGGGGGTGATTCTCCCACTTCTCCCCATGGCTGGTTTCAAATTACTGATACCATGTCACCAAGGGAGGGACACACAGTGAATGGCATTGTCAACATTCAAAGACAATCTATGAGAGTGAACTTAAGGGCAGAGATGGCATGAAATGGCCAGGAATACCTTCAGCTAACTTTACAAGTATTTCTGTGGTCAACAAATTTCTTTCTTTCTTTCTTTCTTTCTTTCTTTCTTTCTTTCTTTCCTTCTTCTTCTTCTTCTTCTTCCTCCTCCTCCTCCTCTTCTTCTCCCTCTCCTTCTCCTTCACCCCACCCCTCCCCCTCTCTCTTTTGTTTTTTTGAGACAGGGTTTCTCTTCTAGTCCTGGAACTCACTTTGTAGACCAAGCTGCCCTCGAACTCACAGAGATCCTCCTGCCTCTGCGTCCAAAGTGCTTGGATTACAGGCATGTGCCACTACACCAGGGTGATCAACACATTTCTATTTGTGTCACTTTTATGTATTTGTGTCTTCGGGATGGATTTGAGGAGTGGGAGCTGAGTCAGCATATGCTGTCTAATCTGCTTGAAAGGGGCTCCTGGCGGGGTTCCCACCCGGGATAAGATGCTTTGCTTCTCCATAGGTCCTCATGCTGTCCAGAGTTGGATTTGGTACTACAGGTGTTGCTTAGTGGAAAAGCACATGTTTAGGATATACAAGGTCATGGATTTGATCCCCAATACTGAAAAACAAAATATTTCTGGAGATTTTATTCACATGTCCTAGTTAGGTTGTTGTTGTCAACTTGACACAAGCCAGAGTCATCTAAGAAGAAGAATACCTATAAGCAAGTCTATGGAGGGTATTCCGTTTTTGAGGCAAGGTGCCTGAATGTCCTGGAACTCACTCTGTAGACCAGACTGGTCTCACACTCACAGAGATCCTTTTGTCTCTGCCTCCCACATTTTCTTAATGATGGATGTGGGAGGGCCCAGCCTACTGTGGGCAAGCTCTGGAGTATCCACTTGTGTTGTTGTTGTTGTTTTCAGGTTTTCCGAGACAGGGTTTCTCTGTGTAGTCCTGGCTGACCTGGATTTACTTTGTAGACCAGGCTGGCCTTGAACTCACAGAGATCCACTTGCCTCTGCCTCCTAAGGGGTGGGACTAAAAGAGTTGCACCACCACACCTGGCTCCGCTTTGATATTTGAGACAATTAAGCTAGGCTGGCTGGCCAGCAAGCCCCAGGAATCCTCCTGCCTCTACCTTCCCACGGCTCACCATTTTGTAAACTTAGGCCCTCATGTTTGTATGACAAGCACTTTGCTAACTGAGCCGAATCCACAGTTCCTGATTAGCTTTTTTGTTTTGTTTTTGTTTTCCAAGACAGGGTTTCTCTGCGTAGCCTTGGCTGTCCTAGACTCACTTTGTAGACCAGGCTGGCCTCGAACTCACAGAGATCCGCCTGCCTCTGCCTCCTGAGTGCTGGGATTAAAGGTATGTGCCACCACACCCGGCTCTGATTAGATTTTACATCTATTGGTTGTTCTGGTGTCTCCCACTCCATCACCATTCTCACACATGATGGATTCCCAGGACAGGGTTTCTCTGTGTAGCCTTGGCTGTCCTGGACTCACTTTGTAGACCAGGCTGGACTCAAACTCAGGGCAATCTACCTGCCTCTGTGAACCCAGGGCTTTGCGCATGCTAGGCAATCTACTAATCAAGTGAGCTACACTGTCAGCTCGGGCAACGATTTTCTTTTATTCTTAATTTTTAAAACCTTTTTTTGTTTGTTTTTGAAGGTCTTCACTTTTTTACTCTTTATGTATAAAGACTAGCATGATCAATTTCACTGGGTAGACAGTGTTGAACAAGCCAGTCAAGGTTGATCAGTTCAACTTAATGAAGCCTGCGTCCTTTGAGTACTGAGGGAAACACTGACCGCACATGTTGAGCCTGTGTTTCTGGATCAGACTGTGGCAGTTAGAGCAAATGCGGCAGGAGCGAGAATCTGGGCCGAACTTCTGTGGGTGACTCCAGTGGAGCTGCTGGTGACCCATCTTGCCCTCAGATGGCCATTCGAGGAAAAAGCTTATACTTTTAAAAATAATTTACTTACTTTTATTTATTTATTTATTTATTTATTTATTTATTTATTTATTTATTTATTGTGCATTGATGTGAGGGTGTTAGATCTCCTGGAACTGAGGTTCCAGAGAGGTTCCAGAGACTTGTGGGCTGCCATGTGGGTGCTTAAAATCAAATCTGGATCCTCTGGAACAGCAGCCAGAATTCTTAACCACTGAGCCATCTCTCCAGCCCCTCAGGCAACTATTTAAAAATTCTCTGGTATGTATGTCTTTTCCTTGGGATGGTCTTATATGTTAAATGTGTTTTTTTTTCTGTATTCCTTGTTCTCTAGAGGAAAAAAAGCAACAGTCCCCCTCCACCCCCAGCCCCTGCGTTTGTCTCTCTGGTGCTCTGCTTGCTCCCACCCCCACATTACTTATTTATCATAAGGAATTGGCTCATGCAATTTGCTGCTTGTAGAGCACTGGAACAGCTCAAGGGACGGACCATGGCCGTGGGATACCTGCTGAAGAACCCCCTGTGGGCAACAGTTATTCTAAGACCCCCGAGCACGTAGTAAGAGCTACTCCATTCCAGCTGTAAACTACCTTTTCCAGTAAGACTACTATTAAGATCAGATAAAGGCCAGCTGCCCCCGAGGCCACCCTGTTCCAGGAACAGCAGCTCTGAGAGCTGTTTGCTTGACTAACCAGCTTGTTACAACTTCCCTCTTTCTGGAGCTTTCCCCCTTTCTGTGGTGAGAGCAGCTGTAATGGTAGATAACTGCTGGAGCATTTTACAGTTAGGTATCCATAGCAATCTCGCTTAAGCAAATACCCTTGACCCAGTAACCCCATAAAAGCGCCGTGAGGATTTTTAATAAACAAGACTTGATCAGAAACTTGTCTCCATTTCTTGTGCCCCTCCTTGTCCCCCTTCCCCTCTGTTTTTAGGGTCTCCCGTGGACTGTCCCGCGGGTCGGGACAATTGGCGCCCAATGTAGGGGCCCGAAGACCACCGGGGGGGTCGTGACAAGGGTCGTCCTTAATCAGAAATACCACGGTTTGAGTTGAAAATTCAGAGGTCGCCGCGAGATGGCCTGCCTTGTGGAATAGAGACCTAGGAGGTAAGCAGACGACTCACAATGGGACAGGACATTAGTGTTCAGGAAACATTTAATGGTGGTCTCAAAGACTCATTAGGGGCGCGAGGAGTAAAGGTTAAGAAAAAGGATTTAGTGAAATTCTTTGCATTTCTAAAAGAAGTGTGACCCTGGCTCCCCCAAGAGGGCACAATAGATGAAAAAAGATGGAAAAGAGTGGGAAATGCCCTCCAAGATTTTTTTTTTTTTTGATGCATTTGGACCAGAGAAAGTCCCTGTTACTGCATTCTCTTACTGGAATCTTATTAATGATGTTGTCAGTGTTCGCCAACACCAGACAGCAAGGATGTTGTTAAGGAGGATGAAATTTTTCTTTAAAAAGGAGCTACAGCGGAGTCAGTCTTCTCTAGAGCTCCGAGAAACCCCTCAAAAGGCCACTGTTTCCCTGAAAGAGTCAGATTTAATTTCCATAGAAATACCTCCCGATGAGGAGCCACATATCGGCTCCTCCCAAAAACAACTTACAAATCCTCATTCTAAAATAAATCCCCCATCCCACAAAAGGAAAAACCCAAAGCCTTATCTTATATCCCTCCTTAAAGGTCTTTCATTCTGAGGTACATGATGATGATAATTGGTTATCCGCCCACCCCCCCCCCCCCCGAAAATAAGGCCGATCTAAAAAAACAGGCCGCCAAATATCATAATCCAGACTGGCTTCCATTAGCCACAGGATCACCCTTAGTGGGTCCTCCTCTGCCCGGACCACCTCCTTACCATTTACAGATGCCTGCTTTTGGCCAGGCTGATTTGGTTTCTGCCCCTTCTAAAATAAAAGAAATGGTTAATTAAAAATATGAGATAGAGTTGGT